>NC_042619.1:5981263-6202416 GCF_901001135.1 Rhinatrema bivittatum | reverse complement strand
TCAATGTCTTTGTTAAGACCGTGGGGGGAGACCGAATTAAGAGTGAAAATCCACCGCTGCTCTCTCCGACCAAGCATGCCTAGAAAATCTCCACCTCGTGGGGGCGGCGAGACCACCTCTAGTACCAGGAAGGAGAGGTCAGCGATGGAGTGTCCGGCCTGGATCCAATGCGTGACCAACGGCTCATACAATCTGGATGATCTAATATTCGAGCAGTGCTCGATAATGCGCGTTTTGATCATTCGTGAGGTCTTCCCCACGTATAGCAGAGAGCAGGGGCAAAAGATGACATAAACAACACCCTTTGTACAGCAATCAGATTGGTGGTATAATCTGAACTCACGTCCAGACCTCGGGTGTTTAAACATTGTAAAAGACTCAGTGTGTTTGCACATTGTGCAACGACCACAAGGGTTATGACCACCATCAAAATGTGAACGGGGTTGCTCAGGTGGTAAAAGTGTGTGCACAAGACGATCTCTTAAATTAAACGCTCTCTTAAAAGTAAAATGTGGTGGACCATGCATCAGATCAGTGAGGGACAACGCGGACCAGTGACGTTTAATCATATTAACAACGGATCTTCCAACTATAGAGAAAGGGAGGATACAGTTATGAAAAGTGTCATCAGATTGTGTGGTAACACCAAACAGCCAATCACGGTGTGTGTACAAAGCTCGTTTAAAAGCTTTTTTCACAACCCGGGTGGGATATCCCCTCTCGATAAACCGAGTAAACATATTCTCAGATTGAGCAAGGAACTCCCTCCGTGAGGAGCACAGGCGGCGAAGCCTTAAAAATTGCCCCGTTGGAATATTATCTCGGAGTGCTCGCGGATGACAACTGTTATAAGCCAGAAGTGTATTGCGATCAGTAGTTTTGCGGAACAAGGTAGAATCAAAACGTTCCCCGTTCCAAGATATCATAATATCCAAAAGAGGTTTATTATAAGTGGTGGGCGCCTTCCGTCTTTTTTAGTGTTGTAAAGTGTTAGAGTCATTGTTCGATCAGGCTACAGGTGTTTAGCCTGTCATTCCCGGCGTCTCGCTGTCATTCACAGCGTCTCGCGAGAATGTACTTTTCGCGCCAAATTACTCTTTAAATATTTCCCTACTACAGAGGGCGCTTGCGCTCCTGATGACTGTTTAAAGGTAAGCCCTTATCTACTGTTATAATAATTTTTTGTAGCAGCCTGTTTTTGTTTCCATGTTTGATTATGTTTGTTGTATTTCTAGATTTTGAATGTCATCCGGTCCCTCCCGATGCAGCTTCCGCGAAACACGGACCGTGTCGGGGGACCTGTTACTCTTGTTTGTTATTTTGTATGGAGTTGCCACAGTAAGGTCTTTTGAACTTTCTAAATAAAAATGCTTTAAAAAAATTTTTCATGGAATTATACCGCTTTTCCTGCACCAGTGATCCCGGAGACTTCAATTACCCCAATATAGACTGGGTAAATGTATCATCGGGTCACGCTAGAGAGATAACGTTCCTGGATGGAATAAATGATAGCTTTATGGAGCAATTGGTTCAGGAACCGACGAGAGAGGGAGCAATTTTAGATCTAATTCTCAGTGGAGCACAGGAATTGGTGAGAGAGGTAACGGTGGTGGGGCCACTTGGCAATAGTGATCATAATATGATCAAATTTGATTTAATGACTGGAAAAGGAACAGTGTGCAAATCCAAGGCTCTCGTGCTAAACTTTCAAAAGGGAAACTTTGATAAAATGAGAAAAATTGTTAGAAAAAAACTGAAAGGAGCAGCTACAAAAGTAAAAAATGTCCAAGAGGCGTGGTCATTGTTAAAAAAATACCATTCTAGAAGCACAGTCCAGATGTATTCCACACATTAAGAAAGGTGGAAAGAAGGCAAAACGATTACGGGCATGGTTAAAAGGGGAGGTGAAAGAAGCTATTTTAGCCAAAAGATCTTCATTCAAAAATTGGAAGAAGGATCCAACAGAAGAAAATAGGATAAAGCATAAACATTGGCAAGTTAAATGTAAGACATTGATAAGACAGGCTAAGAGAGAATTTGAAAAGAAGTTGGCTGTAGAGGCAAAAACTCACAGTAAAAACTTTTTTAAATATATCCGAAGCAGAAAGCCTGTGAGGGAGTCAGTTGGACCGTTAGATGATCGAGGGGTTAAAGGGGCACTTAGAGAAGATAAGGCCATCGCGGAAAGATTAAATGATTTCTTTGCTTCGGTGTTTACTGAAGAGGATGTTGGGGAGGTACCCGAAATGGAGAAGGTTTTCATGGGTAATGATTCAGATGGACTGAATCAAATCACGGTGAACCTAGAAGATGTGGTAGGCCTGATTGACAAACTGAAGAGTAGTAAATCACCTGGACCGGATGGTATACACCCCAGAGTTCTGAAGGAACTAAAAAATGAAATTTCAGACCTATTAGTAAAATTTGTAACTTATCATTAAAATCATCCATTGTACCTGAAGACTGGAGGATAGCAAATGTAACCCCAATATTTAAAAAGGGCTCCAGGGGCGATCCGGGAAACTACAGACCGGTTAGCCTGACTTCAGTGCCAGGAAAAATAGTGGAAAGTGTTCTAAACATCAAAATCACAGAACATATAGAAAGACATGGTTTAATGGAACAAAGTCAGCATGGCTTTACCCAGGGCAAGTCTTGCCTCACAAATCTGCTTCACTTTTTTGAAGGAGTTAATAAACATGTGGATAAAGGTGAACCGGTAGATATAGTATACTTGGATTTTCAGAAGGCGTTTGACAAAGTTCCTCATGAGAGGCTTCTAGGAAAAGTAAAAAGTCATGGGATAGGTGGCGATGTCCTTTCGTGGATTGCAAACTGGCTAAAAGACAGGAAACAGAGAGTAGGATTAAATGGGCAATTTTCTCAGTGGAAGGGAGTGGACAGTGGAGTGCCTCAGGGATCTGTATTGGGACCCTTACTGTTCAATATATTTATAAATGATCTGGAAAGAAATACGACGAGTGAGATAATCAAATTTGCAGATGACACAAAATTGTGCAGAGTAGTTAAATCACAAGCAGATTGTGATAAATTGCAGGAAGACCTTGTGAGACTGGAAAATTGGGCATCCAAATGGCAGATGAAATTTAATGTGGATAAGTGCAAGGTGATGCATATAGGGAAAAATAACCCATGCTATAATTACACGATGTTGGGTTCCATATTAGGTGCTACAACCCAAGAAAGAGATCTAGGTGTCATAGTGGATAACACATTGAAATCGTCGGTTCAGTGTGCTGCGGCAGTCAAAAAAGCAAACAGAATGTTGGGAATTATTAGAAAAGGAATGATGAATAAAACGGAAAATGTCATAATGCCTCTGTATCGCTCCATGGTGAGACCGCACCTTGAATACTGCGTACAATTCTGGTCGCCGCATCTCAAAAAAGATATAATTGCGATGGAGAAGGTACAGAGAAGGGCTACCAAAATGATAAGGGGAATGGAACAACTCCCCTATGAGGAAAGACTAAAGAGATTAGGACTTTTCAGCTTGGAGAAGAGACGACTGAGGGGGGATATGATAGAGGTGTTTTAAAATCATGAGAGGTCTAGAACGGGTAGATGTGAATCGGTTATTTACTCTTTCGGATAGTAGAAGGACTAGGGGACACTCCATGAAGTTAGCATGGGGCACATTTAAAACTAATCGGAGAAAGTTCTTTTTTACTCAACGCACAATTAAACTCTGGAATTTGTTGCCAGAGAATGTGGTTCGTGCAGGTAGTATAGCTGTGTTTAAAAAAGGATTGGATAAGTTCTTGGAGGAGAAGTCCATTACCTGCTATTAAGTTCACTTAGAGAATAGCCACTGCCATTAGCAATGGTTACATGGAATAGACTTAGTTTTTGGGTACTTGCCAGGTTCTTATGGCCTGGATTGGCCACTGTTGGAAACAGGATGCTGGGCTTGATGGACCCTTGGTCTGACCCAGTATGGCATTTTCTTATGTTCTTATGTTCTTAATTCTTATTGTGGCTGCTCCTCTTATTTGTGTTCAAATAAGAGGAGCAGCCGCATTAAGAATTAAAAGGCATTTATCTTTGAACTTTGACCAGAAAAAATGTATTCTTGCACTTCTTGTAGCTTAATGTTAGCCATTACTTTATCATTCTCTGAAAAAGTGTTGGCACATTTGTCAATCCTTATGCCATTCTCTTGCATTGTCAGTTTCCAAAGCATGTGGTGAATGCAGTTTTAGGCCTGTCCATCTCTTCCACCTGGATCTGATAATATCCACTCTTAAGATCCAACACTGAGAACCACTTACTGCCTGACAGAAGAGCAAACGTCTCTTCAATTCAAGGCAACAGAGAGGAGTCTTTTCTTGTTATGTTGTTCAACTTACGATAGTCAACAACCAACTTCAAAGTGCCATTTTTCTTCCTGACCAATACCAGCCAACATCAAGGTCATGACAGGAGAAGGTGTAAGCCGGAAAATGTACTTCTGTTAGAAGATTCCTGTGGCCGAGTAGTGTAGTCATGTGGCAGCAAGTTAGTCAGATGTTAAACACTGAAATATTATTTACCGCTCAAAATCATTGGAATAACCAATTCAAATCAATTCAAACTCTTATTTTTATTTATACTTCTCATTTAACAAAAAGAAAAATTAACTTTATATACCATTAAAATATGTTATTTCCTTATAACATTAAGCTTCAATGAAATAATTTCAAGTAAAAACAAACTATTGAAATACAATCAAAAATAAGAATTGTCTTACTGTTGCTTTATATATATATATATATATATAAATATTTATATTCTTATGTTTTACTTATATAGTTCTTTTTTCCATTTATCTTTGTCGCTGGCCAGTTCTTCTCTCTTTTTTTTCTTGAAATCTTCCTCCTAAACTTAACCTTAAATAACTTAAAAGGAAGCAAAACTAACTTCCTTGACTCCTCCAGGATCTTCCGCATAATAAAATCTGTAAAGTTCCCTAAGGTGTGTGTCACTTGTTGTCTAATTGAAACTTTATATATTCTAACTAATAAAAAAATATATAATTCACCACCTTAGCACTACTGTTTCAGAAAAACCAATGCATATCATACACACCTTTGCACTCTTTAATATGTGGCATTAGAACACTGAGCCACTTAAAATTAATTTTAACAAAACATGCATAAATCTTTTTTTTTAATTACCAAGAAAATTAGTTCATACATATCTTACTATCATTCCTCAATCATACATTCCCTGTTCTTCTACTGTAAATGCACTTATCTGTATTAGTTAGGCCTTGATTTGAGAGGCCTGGCTTAACAGGTCTTCCCCCATCAATGCTCAGGCACCTGCTGCCCTGACTCTGTAACTGTCTTTCTCTTTTCTGACTGCTTTGTCTCAATACTCGATGACATCATAGCGCTAAATAGTTCTCAGAGCTGATTATTTTTGTCCTTATACTATGCTTATTCTCTCTCTTTTTATTTTTCCCTGCAGTATCTGACTTCAGTTGATTTTTGTGTAATCTTAAGGTCTTTTCAATCTCTGTGAAATTTAAATTCCTACACTGTGCTTTGCCTAGCTCCTGTACACTTTTGCTAGCCTACTTACTCTGACCCTTGCTCTTCACTCACGCTTCCTGTTTGCTCAGCTGCCTTCCCAGACTTCAGCCTGCTCTGTTTCTTCTAGTGCTTCCTCTCGGACTTGGTCTACAGGTTCAGCCTATCAGTGCCTGGACGCCTCTTGTTCTCCTTTGTTCCTATTGGCGTCCAGATAAGTGGAACCCAGCCTTGTGCAGACCTCCATCAGTTGACGTGCACCTCTGCTGGTCCTGGGCATACCCTTGCCCTACCTCTTGGGGAGATGCCATACAGAGGCCCACCTAAGTCCAGCCGGCCCCGGAACCCAAGGGCTCATCATGCGGGGAACGAGGGCTGGTATTGGTGAAGCTCCAGCTGGCCTCCATCTCCTAGTGTGCACCCACAGGGCTTGCTCTGTGGATAGAGTCAATCTCACTCCAGGCCAAGAGTCCACCACCAGCATAACAGATTGCCAAGGCCATGGACTCAGTGGAGTCATCCGCTCTCTCTCCGGGCCATCCCAGTTTGGCTTCAAGACTCCAAGAGCAGCTGCGATTTCTCGAGTCATTGGCCTCCTCCGTTGAGAAGCTCCATGCCCGACTGGACATTTCTACCAGCACAGTAGCACTCATGCGTTCCACTGCCAGCCTACCACCTGTACCCTCTGCTGCCAGGGCTTTATTGGGCCTATCCCCTCCACCCCGTTTCAATGGGGTTTCTCCTCTGTGCAGAGGGTTCATAAACCAGTGCTTTATGAAATTCTCTCTGCAGCCCTCCTTGTTCCAGGATGAACTGACTAAACATAGAAACATAGAAACATAGAAATGACGGCAGAAGAAGACCAAACGGCCCATCTAGTCTGCCCAGCAAGCTACGCACTTTATCCATTTTATTTCCCTTTTTCTCTCTCCCCACCTGTTACTATTGGCTTCCAGTACCCTCCAGCTCTAATTCCCCTCCACCCCACCACCAATTTAGAGAGCAGCGCTGTATCTGCATCCAAGTGAACATCCAGCTCAATTAGGGGTAGCAACCGCTGTAACAAGCAGGCCACACCCTTGCCCCATACTCTTACCCACCCCTGTTTTTATTTTTTGTGTTTGTTTTTGATTTTTTTTGGAGATAGCAGCCCTCCATCCTTCCGCTCCATGAAGGTGGAACACCAACTACTGGCCACTGGCATCCCGCTCCGTGAATATCTCTGTGGCTACTGCCACTCCGTGGAGTGTTTTGCTGCCTCCTCTTTATTTATGCCCTCTAGACTTGATGGATCCACAGTGTTTATCCCATGCCCCTTTGAAGTCCTTCACAGTTTTAGACTTCACCACTTCCTCCGGAAGGGCATTCCAGGCATCCACCACCCTTTCCGTGAAGAAATACTTCCTGACATTGGTTCTTAGTCTTCCTCCCTGGAGCCTCAGCTCGTGACCTCTGGTTCTGCTGATTTTTTTCTGACGGAAAAGGTTTGTCGTTGTCTTTGGATCATTAAAGTTTTTCAAGTATCTGAAAGTCTGAATCATATCACCCCTGCTCCTCCTTTCCTCCAGGGAGTACATATTTAGATTCTTCAATCTCTCCTTGTATGTCATCCGATGAAGACCCTCCACCTTCCTGGTCGCCCTTCTCTGTACCGCTTCCATCTTGTCCTTGTCTCTTTGTAGATACGATCTCCAGAACTGAACACAGTACTCCAGGTGAGGCCTCACCAAGGACATGTACAAAGGGATAATCACTTCCCTTTTCTTACTCGATATTCCTCTCTCTCTATGCAGCCCAGCATTCTTCTGGCTTTTGCTATCGCCTTGTCGCATTGTTTCGCAGACTTCATATCATTAGACAGTATCACCCCAAGGTCTCTCTCCTGCTCCGTGCAGATCAGCCTTCCCCCCCCCCCCCCCCCCCCCCCCCATCGAATACAGTTCATTCGGGTTTCCACTCCCCATATGCATGACTTTGCACTTCTTGGCATTGAATCTCAGCTGCCATATCTTCAACCACTCTTCCAGTTTCCTTAAATCCCGTCTCATTCTCTCCACTCCTTCCGGCGTGTCCACTCTGTTGCAGATCTTAGTGTCATCCGCAAAAAGACAAACCTTACCTTCTATCCCATCCGCAATGTCGCTCACAAAGATATTGAACAGGACCGGTCCCAACACCAATCCTTGCGGTACACCACTTAAAACCGCTCTCTCTTCAGAGAAAGTTCCATTTACCATCACGCATTGTCTTCTGTCCGTCAACCAGTTTGCAATCCAGGTCACCACCTCGGCACTCACTCCTAAGCTTCTTGTTTTATTCACCAGTCTCCTGTGCGGAACCGTATCAAAAGCTTTGCTGAAATCCAAGTAGATGACATCGAGCGCTGTTCCTCGATCCAATTCCTTGGTTACCCAGTCAAAAAAGTCAGATTTGTCTGACAGGATCTTCCCCTGGTGAATCCATGCTGCCTCTGGTCCATCAATTCTACGGACTGTAGATAGTCTGTAGTTACCAGCCTCCTCTCTGTTCCCACTCTTATGAAGCGGGACCACCACCGCTCTTCTCCAATCACTCGGCACCACTCCCATTTCTAGGGATCTATTGAACAGGTCACACAGCAGAGCTGCCAGCACATCTCTGAGCTCTCTCAGTATCCTTGGATGAATCCCATCAGGCCCCATGGCTTTGTCCACTTTCAGATTCTTTAGCTCTTCCCATACATTTTCTACTGTAAAAGGATTTTCATCTATTCCACTTCCCTCCAGTTTGTTGTGTAGAGATGGTCCTTCTCCAGGGTCTTCTTTAGTGAACACAGAGCTGAAGTATTCGTTTAATATTTCTGCCATTTCTTCGTCTCTCTCCACACATTGGTCATTTCCACCTTTCAATTTCACTATACCACTTTGAACTTTTCTCTTTTCGCTGATGTACCAGAAAAATGTTTTGTCACCATTTTTTATCTCCTTGGCAATCCTCTCTTCCGCTTGACATTTTGCCAACTTGATTAATTTCTTCGTCTCCCTCAGTTGAATCAAATATTCTTCTTTGTGCTCCTCCCTTTGGGATCTTTTATATTTCTTGAATGCTGTTCTTTTAGCTTTAATTTTGTCAGCCACCTCCTTTGAGAACCAGATAGGTTTCATTTTTCTTTTGCTTTTCTTTACATTTCTAACATAAAGAGTAGTTGCCTTGGTGATTGCTCCTTTTAGATTGGTCCACTGCTGATCCACATCTCTCTCATTCTCCCATCCTTTTAGTTCTTCCTCTAGGTACTTCCCCATTTCCTCAAAGTCTGTGTTTTTGAACTGTAAAACTCTAGTCTTTGTGCTTCTTTTCCATATTCTTTTAGTGATATTAAACCATACCATTTGATGATCACTGGTGCTGAGGTGGGCGCCCACCTGGACATCAGAGACATTATCTCCATTAGTGAGCACTAAGTCGAGTATAGTTCCTTCTTTCGTGGGTTCCAATACCATTTGTTTGAAAAAAGTTACTAGCATGGCATCCACTATCGCTCTACTATTTTTAGATTCTGCAGATGGGATTTTCCAGTCTACATCTGGCATATTAAAGTCACCAACGATCACCACTTCTCCCTTCTTACCTATCTTATGGATGTCTTCAACCAGATCTCTGTCCAGCTCTTCCTTTTGGTTTGGAGGCCTGTAAACCACTCCAATATAAATGGACGCTCTGTCATCTTTTTTTAGGTCGACCCATAGTGCTTCTTCCTTGCCCCAACTTCCTTGCAGCTCAGATGCTTGGATATTGTTTCTGACATAAAGAGCCACACCTCCCCCTTTTCTATCCACTCTGTCCTTCCTTAACAAGTTATAGCCTGGTATTGTTGTATCTCATTCATGAGATTCTGTGAACCATGTCTCTGTGATAGCAACAATGTCCAATTCTGCCTCCGTCATTAGGGCCTGCAGATCTGGGATTTTATTTCCCAAACTATGAGCATTTGTGGTCATAGCTTTCCAGGTACTCTCTTTAAGGTTATTGCTTTTCCTGGACTCCTTATGAGACTTTAGTTGAGATTTGTTATTCACTTCACTCTTTCCTTTTGCAGTTGTGCCACTGATGCCAGAGTTATCCATCTCAATTAGCTTTTTCTTTTGGTTATGGATCTTGAAATTCTGCATGCATTGTTTTTTTCTCTTTTCTGGTAACACTTCAATGTTTTTCTCTAGAACTTCTTCAGTTATTAATATAGGGAAGGCTTTTTTTCTTGTTGCATTTGATACTGTGTGTGTCTCCTTGTCACAGGTCTAATTCTACCAGAGCCCACAGTAATCATGGTTTTTAATTTATTTTTATTTTATTTATTTATTAAGGCTTTTATATATCGACTTTCTTGATACAAATCAAATCAATTCGGTTTACAATGAACTAAGCAGAATATACAATTAACCAATCAACAAGAGATACGGAGCATACAGTTACATTATAACAAGGAATGATTTACTTAATGACCTGTTTGAGTGGGGGGGGGGTATACTTGTTGGCTTCTCATCTGTCAAGAATGGGTGACTGTGGGTCCTACCTGAGTCTACTGTATTTCTTTTTCTTGACTCCTGGTTATTCTTTGGTATTGGGTAATTATTTTCTGAGTAATGCAATGTGGGTGTAATTCTAGTAATTGAAGCTAATTGAGCTTTAACCTCAGTCAGCTCCTTTTTCAAAGAAGAGAGCTGTGCACAGATCGGGCAAGCTCCAAGTCTCCAGATGCTTTCCCTCAGAATAAAGGCTCCACAACAGTTGCATTGGATAGTTCTCATATTGGTAAAATTTGGATTGGTATTTCCTTAGCTGTTAACAATTTACTAATTTATCTTGTTGTTAATGCTAATTTAGTCAGTCTATATTGGAAATTTAACTCCAGGGGTGGGTGGGTAGAGGGGTAGGGTGCGAGGGAATCAAACAGTTTAACCTGGGACAAGCTGGGTAGAGCAGGGAACTTCCTAGAACTTTAAAAGTCCTTTAGCTATTAAATGATCCCTCAGCACTTCTGTGCCAATATTAACCAGATTATTAAAGAACAGCTATACAATAATAGAAATGCAGGTATACTGGATCTTAAAAACAAACCGTTTGCAAGGAACCAATTACAATTATTATATAAAATAACAGACCTAGAGAAAGGTATAAACAGAGCAGTTCTACTGCACAGAGAGCCCAGATATTAATGGAGCACAGAGCAATGATTAGAAGGAATAGTGAAAGAAAACCAGCAGGGTTTTCTTTTGGGGGGGGGGTATTTTTTCCCCCAGAAAGAGCACCACAGAAATTAAGAGTAAGAGCGCTTGAAAGAAGGGAAATTGAGAGACTTTCCTATTATACAGAGCTAGAGGCTAAGAATCAAAGCACTAGTAGAGGAATAATAAGAAACACAGAGATCTATTATCCACAGATTCTCTACTATATGGGGTAGATTTTAAGAGGCGCGCGAACAGCCTACTTTTGTTTGCGCTCCAGGCGCAAACAAAAGTACGCTGGATTTTAGTAGATACGCGCATAGTCGCGCGTATCGGCTAAAATCCTGGATCGGCGCGCGCAAGGCTATCGATTTCGTATAGCCTGCGCGCGCCGAGCCGCACAGCCTACCCCCGTTCCCTCCTAGGCCGCTCCGAAATCGGAGCGGCCTAGAAGGAAACTTTCCTTTGCCCTCCCCTCACCTTCCCCTCCCTTCCCCTACCTAACCCACCCGCCCGGCCCTGTCTAAACCCCGATCCTACCTTTGTCGGGGGATTTACGCCTCCCGGAGGGAGACGTAAATCCCCGCGCGCCAGCGGGCCTGCTGCGCGCCGGGCCGCGACCTGGGGGCAGGTACGGAGGGTGCGGCCACGCCCCCGGGCCGTAGCCACGCCCCGTACCCGCCCCCAAAACGCTGCCGACACGCCCCCGAAACGCCGCGACGACCGGGCCCGCCCCCCGACACGCCCCCCTCCGAAAACCCCGGGACGTACGCGAGTCCCGGGGTCTGCGCACGCCGGTAGGCCTATGTAAAATAGGCTTACCGGCGCGCAGGGCCCTGCTCGCCTAAATCCGCCCGGTTTTGGGCGGATTTAGGCGAGCAGGGCTCTGAAAATCTACCCCTATAGTAATTCAAATTTAAGACAGCCTTATCTGCACAGGAAACCAAAGAATCCTCTCTTGGGCTGCCACAAGCAGTTTTCAATGCTCCAGCCAGTTCACTAGTTAGCTTCTCTGAGTTTGCCACACCCAATCTGGTATTAACTGGACACCTTAGAAACCTTCCACTTCTTAGCTATTAATGATCCCTCAGCACTTCTGTGCCAATATTAACCAGATTATTAAAGAACAGCTATACAATAATAGAAATGCAGGTATACTGGATCTTAAAAACAAACAGTTTGCAAGGAACCAATTACAATTATTATATAAAATAACAGACCTAGAGAAAGGTATAAACAGAGCAGTTCTACTGCACAGAGAGCCCAGATATTAATGGAGCACAGAGCAATGATTAGAAGGAATAGTGAAAGAAAACCAGCAGGGGTTGTTTTTTTTGGGGGGGGGGGTTATTTTTTACAAGATAATGTGACTTTTATCTTGTCTTGTTTAGAAGCTAAGGTGCTAGCGTGGTCATTTCCACTTTGGGAGCGTTCGGACTCCCTAATACAAGCTTTCACGCTTTGTGGCAGTGTTTCGGCAAACTTTTGACGATCCAGGGAGGCAGGCTGTGGCCAGCACCACACTTCTGCATTTACATCAGGGGCAGAGAACTTTAATTGACTATACAATAGAATTTCGTATCCTGGCCACTGAGTTGGCATGGCAAGAAGACTGTCTGAGGACCATTTACCTAGATGGTCTTTCCTCCCAGCTGAAGGACGAACTTGCCATCTGTGAACTTCCATCCTCGCTTGAGGAGTTGATCAACCTAACAGGCTGCATTAATCACTATCTCCAGGAGCGTCACCGTTAAGTTCAGACACCCTGACGTGTTGCCATGGAGCAATCACACCCTCCTCCTGCTGTAAAGCCCACTCCTGGTGGTGCACCAGTGATTCTTAAGTTGGAGGAACCCATGCAATTGGGTCGAGGATGCCTTACTCCGGAAGAACACCATTGTCAGAGGAATTCAGGCCTGTGCCTGTACTGTGGGGCTCCTGGCCATCGCCTACACTCTTGCCCTGTCTGTCCAGGAAATTCCAGGGCCTAAGCCCGGTTGGGGTCCTGAGCTTGGGCACAACTATGTCAGCCCCTCAACTGATACTACCAGTGACCTTGTCCTGGGACATGCACTACTTCTCCACCATGGTTCTTGTCGACACCGGAGCTGGTGGAAATTTCATTTTAGAAGACCTGGTCCACCTTCTCTGTATTCCTACTCACGTTCTTGAAGTACCTCTGAGGATCGCCTCCATCACTGGCAAGCCCTTACCTGGGAGGATTTCTCACATCACTGCATCTGTGCATCTGCTCACCAGCACTCTCCATGAAGAGGAGATAGAACTTTTTATCTTGAAGAAATCCATACATCTTCTAGTATTGGGGATGCACTGATTACAACTTCATTCTCCCTAGTTCAACTGGGAGACTACAATTGACCGCGTGGAGCTCATCCTGCCATCAGCAGTGCCTTAAAAGGGTGGTTCCCTCTCCAGCAGTTCCTCTGGTCGTCACCATGCCTGGTCTCCCATCTCCCTACGCCAAGTTTGAAGACATCTTTTCCAAGCAGCAGGCTGATATCCTACCACTTCTGAGTCAGTTTGAATGTCTGATCAACCTGCTACCTGACACCACACCCCATAGGGGGAGAACTTATCCTTTATCCATGCCTGAGACTCGGGCCATGCCTGAGTATATTCAGGAGAACTTGGCCAAGGGGTTTATCCACCCGTCCACCTCTCCAGCGGGCACGGGGTTCTTTCTCATCAAAAATAAAGATGGATCATTGAGACCCTGTATTGATTACTGAGGCTTGAATACCACAACCTGCACGACAGCACCGAGGGTTGGCGAGGCGTGTTCCAGCATTGGCGAAGACAAATTCTGACCCTCTGCCAGACCTGCATGCTTCTGGAAGATCAACAACATTATGTTGGTTATTGAACAGTCCTCCGACCATTCCCAGCCCTTTCAGACCTGCCACTAGGTATCGGCAAGAAGAAGCAGGCTGGACTGAGGATGAGGGAAGACGGAGGCCTTGTGACGCAGAAGACTCAAGACGAGAAGACTCTGGATGTGCACCAGGAACTTGGAAGACTCTAGACGAGACGAGGAACTCAAAAGAGTCTGGACGAGACGAGAAGCTTGGAAGGTTTGGACATTGGCACTGTCTCTCAGGGCACCCTATACAGCCCACCGACAAGGGCGGACCCAATGGGTTGGTCGCAGACCACCCTGTCCCACTGGAGAGCGGCCATGCTGCCGCTGAAGACTCTGAAGGCAGGAGAAGCTGGAGAAGCTGGGCCTACACGCAGGCAGGCCTCGACATCAGCATTGGCTCCTGCCGCTGCCGGAGGACTCTAAGGCGGCTCTGCCGCCTGGAGAGACCGGGGACTTCGGCCTCCCTGGCCACGGAACGGCAAGATATCGGCGGCTCTGCCGCGAAGAAGTCACTGAAATCCGCGGCTCCTGCCGTGGTGAAGAGGAGACTGATGGGCGGCCTCCGGGCCACGAGAGGCAAGCAGAGTCCGCGCCTCCTGCCGTTGTGAAGGCCGGCGTTGGCGGCTCAGGCTGCATCAGGAAACAAGCAGCACGGGAGGTGAGAGGCCTGCTCGCGGGGATTAGCTCCACGGGCAGGAATCATAACAGCATGTTAAACTGTACACTCACTTTACAGTATTGGTCTGTTATATCCTGAAGGGATACATTACCAGTATCTCTAGGAATAAATCAGGTAGAGGAAAAATATCTTGGATACTTACCTGAGTTGCATATTTTCCTTTCTTTCTACTCAGCTTCCATTTTCCATGGCTAATTGAATGTATATCAATGTTCATCATTTCTCCAAACACCAAGTCAATCTTACAGCGTCAGAGCGGTTTGAAAAAATCTCTGGGCTGATATTTTCCTGCAATCCGCCCCTGCTACCAATCTCATCATTCCCCAAGGAACTGGCTCCTCCCTCCAAAACCTACTGACTCTATACTGGACAAGGTACTTCAAAGAAACTGCCTTCCTCCTGATCCCCTCACCCCAAAAAACCATGCTCCATATTTACCCTACCACTCTGCAAGACACAAATTACTGACCCTGTAACTCCCCAGAACAGTATATCCCTGCTGACCTCATCAATCCCTGCAACACAGATCATTTCACTCCCCAAGACAGACTCCTTACTAAAACCCCTACTCACAAAGACAATAACACACTATTGACCTGTCGTTGACCTGCAAATCACACTGTCATGTGTCAAGACACAAATTCCATAGTGCAACCATCACTTCCGAAATCAATGATATGCATGAATAAGTTTTAAAAATAGATTATAGTTCTTAAAGAAGGTAAGGATCAGAGCAATTAAAACTCAAATCTATAAAGCTGAGATGCAGTTAGAATTGCTTAAGTGTGACCGAAGGAAAGAGTGGAACAGGAACAGACATCCTCACACTCTCAGAGGCCGATGCAATAAAGTGCGCCCAGCCTAGCACACAGATTTGTGTGTGTTTTGGACTAAACTAGCACCTGATGTAATAAGGTGATTAATGCGGCCGAAATGCACACGCAAACAAATGCATAGCTGATAGTGCCCATCACATGTAAATTCCATGTAGATTACTTTATTAGCTATTATCCTTGATGCAGAAAATCGCTGGGTGCCTTTTTAACACAGCAAATTTAACTTGAGCCCCAGAGGTGGTGTAAAGTCAATCTGCGAGTCAAGGGCTCATAAGAAATTAAAAAAATATATGATTCTCTCTGTGGTTCCAGCTACTTCGTATCATTGTGGCTCTTAAATTTACTGCTTGTAGTGTTGAATAATAAATGTATATTGGCTTGATTTTTAAAAATGTATTCTGGATGCACAATTTAGACGCCCATAGCAGGGGTCATTTAGCTTTGGGCATCTTCAGCAACCTCAAAAAAACCCCAAAGAAATCAGCCGGAAGAAGTGGGATAGAAATGGTCGCTCATATTATGCACCCACTGCAATTGTGGGGCCCCATGCATTTGAGAGCTAGTAACGCAGAGTTCTCCGCAGTGCATCCTTTTTTACGCAGCTCCTTATTTAAATACTGCATCGGGCGCCTAGAAGATGTGGCTGAGTGCACATTAGGAAATTGGACGTTCAATACCAGTGCCCATTTTCAACACGCGTCTTATTGCATCAGCCCCTCAGTGAGTATTATTCTGCAAGCCTAACCTGAATAGGTTGGTGAGCCACCTTTAATGATTTGTGTGTGAAAGTGACTTTAGAATAACAAAAGTTCATTCTCTGTATATTAAGGGAAGTGTGTTACAGCTAACACAGTCAAAACGGATTTACCCAAGGGAAGTCTTGCCTAACAAATCTGCTTCACTTTTTTGAAGGGGTTAATAAACATGTGGATAAAGGTGAACCGGTAGATGTAGAGTATTTGGATTTTCAGAAGGAGTTTGACAAAGTTCCTCATGAGAGGCTTCTATGAAAACTAAAAAGCCATGCAATAGGAGGTGATGTCCTTTCATGGATTACAAACTGGTTAAAAGACAGGAAACAGAGAGTAGGATTAAATGGGCAATTTTCTCAGTGGAAAATGGTAAACAGTGGAGTGCCTCAGGAATCGGTACTTGGACCAGTGCTTTTCAATATATTTATAAATGATCTAGAAAGGAATACAACGAGTGAGGTTATCAAATTTGCGGGTGATACAAAATTATTCAGAGTAGTTAAATCACAAGCAGACTGTGATACATTACAGGAGGACCTTGCAAGACTGGAAGACTGGGCATCCAAATGGCAGATGAAATTTAATGTGGACAAGTGCAAGGTGTTGCATATAGGGAAAAATAACCCTTGCTATAGTTACTCAATGTGAAGTTCCATATTAGGAGCTACCACCGAGTTAAAAGATCTAGGCATCATAGTGGATAAAATCGTCGGCTCAGTGTGCAGCAGCAGTCAAAAAAGCAACCAGAATGTTAGGAATTATTAGGAAGGGAATGGTTAATAAAAAGGAAAACGTAATAATGCCTCTATATCGCTCCATGGTGAGATCACACCTTGAATACTGTGTACAATTCTGGTTGCCACATCTCAAAAAAGATATAGTTGCGATGGAGAAGGTACAGAGAAGGGCAACCAAAATGATAAAGGGGATGGAACAGCTCCCCTATGCGGGGAAAGGCTGAAGAGGTTAGGGCTGTTCAGCTTGGAGAAGAGACTGCTGAGGGGGGGGATATGATAGAGGTGTTTAAGATCATGAGAGGTCTAGAACAAGTAGATGTGACTTGGTTATTTACACTTTCGAATAATAGAAGGACTAGGGAGCATTCTATGAAGTTAGCAAGTAGCACATTTAAGACTAATCGGAGAAAATTCTTTTTCACTCAACGCACAATAAAGCTCTGGAATTTGTTGCCAGAGGATGTGGTTAGTGTAGCTGGGTTCAAAAAAGGATTGGATAAGTTCTTGGAGGAGAAGTCCATTAACGGCTATTAATCAAGTTTACTTAGGGAATAGCCACTGCTATTAATTGCATCAGTAGCATGGGATCTTCTTAGTGTTTGGATAATTGCCAGGTTCTTGTGGCCTGGTTTGGCCACTGTTGGAAACAGGATGCTGGGCTTGATGGACCCTTGGTCTGACCCAGTATGGCATGTTCTTATGTTCTTATGTTCTTAACAAAGAAGCTGCCGAGAGCAGACTCTTGTAAATAAAGAGCTGAGCTTCTGAAAACTTGCTAAGTTTAACCAAATCACCTTACAGCACTGAGTGATAAAGTCCTTGCCTAATAAGAGAGTCAGAGAGAGATGGAAAATGTGGATGAGAGATCAAGTGCATAACTGTTCCTTTAATAATTGGAATAGGGGTACCCACACCTCACAGAGAGCGAAGCAGGAAACCCAACTTCAGATGTCTTCAACGTTCCTGTGCTACAATGTCTTTTGTGTTGATCCTTTAGAGGATCATTTGCAAAGCCATTTCCATGAGTAAACAGCGATTAACAGACATAACTTGTTGTTCTGAAAACCGCCTTCCCTCAATGCAGCTAAAATCATGTGTGCCGGTGATCAACACGTGTAATTTTAGCCACATTTCCCAGGCACCTCAGTTGGCTTCCTGGCTGAAAACAGGGAGCTACAATGCCAGGGTCGATCCGGCGGGGGGAGTTGGGGGAAGCTTAACTTCCTGGGCCCTTGATGTGCTCACCTCTATGGTCAGCCCCATTAAGTCCCCATTCACTGTCTTAGTCACTGGGCAGGAGTGTCCTCCAAGAGGGAAAAGGAGACCCAAAAAATAAATAAACTCAAACTCTCCAGGCACAGTCCTTGTGTCCACTGAGGAAAATAAATCACAGAGTCCAGCATTGGTGTATAACAAAAGGTTTACTTGAGTTTGAAAATCAAAATCTCTACCAGAATAGAAAAAATGAGAAACAGCATCAGAAAAATCAAAGTTAGGATCGGAAACCATCAGATCTTCATCCGTGACACTCCTCCTAGATGCTCTTCTTACCCCTGCACCAGCATCCACATCCAGAATGCCCTCACCTTGGAGGGTAGGAGACTCTCTTTCTACCTCCAGCATAACCCCTCATACAAAAAACACAGCTTTCAACCAGATAGTTCCAAAGGCTCTTCTAGAAATGTGCGCACATAAAAATGTTTTCTGCAAAAGGGACGGGACATGGACAAGCCAGAACTGCACCATGAAGTATGTACGCACGTTTTTACAGTACGAGTGTGCACTGGGGGTCCCTACCACGTAACCTTACTTCTGCTATGGACGGTGTGTAACAAAAAAATCTAGGTTAGTCACTGCGGTTTTAAGGCTTGGGGCAAATAGGGTAAAAGTGGGGCAAGTTAGCTAGGGGGTTTAGAAGGTCCTTTCCTTTACTGAGCTGAACTGGGAACAAACTGGGTAAGCAGGTAATTGTGTTGGCTTGCGTAGCTACCAAAATTCTCCCCCACTTACACGCTTGAGATGCCATCTGCACACAGATGTCATCTCAAGCGTGTAAGTGGGGGAGATGTCATCTCAAGCGTGTAAGTGTCATCTGTAGCAGGAAAGGATCCTGTAGCAAGGACCTGCTCTCTAGGTGATGCATTATCCTTTCGCACTGAGGATATCTCCCCAAGGCCTACTGCCCAGGAGGGAAGGATTAGGTCGGCCGTCATAGTTGGTGATTCGATTATTAGGAATGTAGATAGCTGGGTGGCTGGTGGGCGTGAGGATCGCCTGGTAACATGCCTACCTGGTGCGAAGGTGGCGGACCTCACGCGTCACCTAGATAAGATTTTAGACAGTGCTGGGGAGGAGCCGGCTGTCATGGTACATGTGGGCACCAACGACATAGGAAAATGTGGGAGGGAGGTTCTGGAAGCCAAATTTAGGCTCTTAGGTAGAAAGATTAAATCCAGAACCTCCAGGGTAGCATTCTCTGAAATGCTCCCTGTTCCACGCGCAGGTCACCAGAGGCAGGCAGAGCTCCGGAGTCTCAATGAGTGGATGAGACGATGCTGCAAGGAAGAGGGATTCAGTTTTGTTAGGAACTGGGGAACCTTTTGGGGAAGGGGGAGTCTCTTCCGAAGGGATGGGCTCCACCTTAACCAGGTTGGAACCAGACTGCTGGCGCTAACCTTTAAAAAGGAGATAGAGCAGCTTTTAAACTAGAACAAATGGGAAAGCCGACAGTCGCTCAGCAGCGCATGGTTCGGAGAGAGGTATCTTTAAAGGATACTAATGATGCATTAGAATTAGGGCATCCCGACAGTGAGGTTCCAATAATTAGAAAAGTAGTCCAAGTGCCTGTAACTAAAAAGTCCCCTGAGCTAAAAAATTCTAACTTATCCCTATCAATTAAAAAGCAGAACGAAAATACAAACAAAAAACAAACTTTGAAATGTTTGTATGCTAATGCCAGAAGTCTAAGAAGTAAGATGGGAGAATTAGAATGTATAGCAGTAAATGATGACATAGACTTAATTGGCATCTCAGATACATGGTGGAAGGAGGACAACCAATGGGACAGTGCTATACCGGGATACAAATTATATCGCAATGACAGAGAGGAGCACTCGGGAGGAGGTGTGGCACTTTATGTCCGGGACTGCATAGAGTCCAACAGGATAAACATCCTGCATGAGACTAAATACAAAATTGAATCTTTATGGGTAGAAATCCCTTGTGTGTCAGGGAAGACTATAGTGATATAGTGATAGGGGTATACTACCGTCCACCTGGTCAAGATGCTGAGATGGACAGTGAAATGCTAACAGAAATTAGGGAAGATACCCAAATTGGTAGTGCAGTAATAATGGGAGACTTCAATTACCCCAATATAGACTGGGTAAATGTATCATCGGGTCACGCTAGAGAGATAACGTTCCTGGATGGAATAAATGATAGCTTTATGGAGCAATTGGTTCAGGAACAGACTAGAGAGGGAGCAATTTTAGATCTAATTCTCAGTGGAGCACAGGACTTGGTGAGAGAGGTAATGGTGGTGGGGCCGCTTGGCAATAGTGATCATAATATGATCAAATTTGATTTAATGACTGGAAAAGGAACAGTGTGCATATCCAACAGTGTGCTAAACTTTCAAAAGGGAAACTTTGATAAAATGAGAAAAATTGTTATTTATTTATTCATTTAATATATATTTCTATACCGGACTTCACGAATAGAATTCACATCAGGCCGGTTTACATGGAACTTAGGGGAAAAAAAACAAGAGTAACCAAAAAACAAGAAGGCTGAATAAAGCAAAGTTACATAAAACACGGGCATAGAACTTGGGGGCTAAAGTAGCCAGGAAGAAAGGTAGAGCGGAAATTAGCAACAAATAATAATATATAACTGGTTATGAGATTAGAAATTATCTCATTCCTTAAGCTGAGTCCGAAGTGTCATTTTGGCTAGGGGAAGGCTTGGAGGAAAAGCCACGTCTTCAGTTGTCTTCGAAAGGTATGAAAAAAACTCGAAAGGTTAGAAAAAAACTGAAAGGAGCAGCTACAAAAGTAAAAAATGTCCAAGAGGCGTGGTCATTGTTAAAAAATACCATTCTAGAAGCACAGTCCAGATGTATTCCACATATTAAGAAAGGTGGAAAGAAGGCAAAACAATTACCGGCATGGTTAAAAGGGGAGGTGAAAGAAGCTTTTTTAGCCAAAAGATCTTCATTCAAAAATTGGAAGAAGGAACCAACAGAAGAAAATAGGATAAAGCATAAACATTGGCAAGTTAAATGGAAGACATTGATAAGAAAGGCTAAGAGAGAATTTGAAAAGAAGTTGGCTGTAGAGGCAAAAACTCACAGTAAAAACTTTTTAAAATATATCCGAAGCAGAAAGCCTGTGAGGGAGTCAGTTGGACCGTTAGATGATCGAGTGGTTAAAGGGGCACTTAGAGAGGATAAGGCCATCGCGGAGAGATTAAATGATTTCTTTGCTTCAGTGTTTACTGAAGAGGATATTGGGGAGGTACCCGTAATGGAGAAGGTTTTCATGGGTAATGATTCAGATGGACTGAATCAAATCACTGTGAACCTAGAAGATGTGGTAGGCCTGATTGACAAACTGAAGAGTAGTAAATCACCTGGACCGGATGGTATACACCGCAGAGTTCTGAAGGAACTAAAAAATGAAATTTCAGACCTATTAGTAAAAATTTGTAACTTATCATTAAAATCATCCATTGTACCTGAACACTGGAGGATAGCAAATGTAACCCCAATATTTAAAAAGGGCTCCAGGGGCGATCCGGGAAACTACAGACCGGTTAACCTGACTTCAGTGCCAGGAAAAATAGTGGAAAGTGTTCTAAACATCAAAATCACAGAACATATAGAAATACATGGTTTAATGGAACAAAGTCAGCATGGCTTTACCCAGGGCAAGTCTTGCCTCACAAATCTGCTTCCCGTTTTTGAAGGAGTTAATAAACATGTGGATAAAGGTGAACCGGTAGATATAGTATACCTGGATTTTCAGAAGGCGTTTGACAAAGTTCCTCATGAGAGGCTTCTAGGAAAAGTAAAAAGTCATGGGATAGGTGGCGATGTCCTTTCATGGATTGCAATCTGACTAAGAGACAGGAAACAGAGAGTAGGATTAAATGGACAATTTTCTCAGTGGCAGGGAGTGGTCAGTGGAGTGCCTCAGGGATCTGTATTGGGACCCTTACTGTTCAATATATTTATAAATGATCTGGAAAGAAATACGACGAGTGAGATAATCAAATTTTCAGGTGACACAAAATTGTTCAGAGTAGTTAAATCACAAGCAGATTGTGATAAATTGCAGGAAGACCTTGTGAGACTGGAAAATTGGGCATCCAAATGGCAGATGAAATTTAATGTGGATAAGTGCAAGGTGATGCATATAGGGAAAAATAACCCATGCTATAATTACACAATGTTGGGTTCCATATTAGGTGCTACAACCCAAGAAAGAGATCTAGGTGTCATACTGGATAACACATTGAAATCGTCGGTACAGTGTGCTGCGGCAGTCAAAAAAGCAAACAGAATGTTGGGAATTATTAGAAAGGGAATGGTGAATAAAACGGAAAATGTCATAATGCCTCTGTATCGCTCCATGGTGAGACCGCACCTTGAATATTGGGGCGGATTTTCAGCGCCCTGCTCGCCTAAATCCGCCCAAAACCGGGCGGATTTAGGCGAGCAGGGCCCTGCGCGCCGGTAAGCCTATTTTACATAGGCCTACCGGCGCGCGCAGACCCCGGGACTCGCGTACGTCCCGGGGTTTTCGGAGGGGGGCGAGTCGGGGGCGTGTCGGGGGGCGGGCCCGGTCGACGCGGCGTTTCGGGGGCGTGTCGGCCGCGTTTTGGGGGCGGGTACGGGGCGTGGCTACGGCCCGGGGGCGTGGCCGCGCCCTCCGTACCCGCCCCCAGGTCGCGGCCCAGCGCGCAGCAGGCCCGCTGGCGCGCGGGGATTTACGTCTCCCTCCGGGAGGCGTAAATCCCCCGACAAAGGTAAGGGGGGGGTGTAGACAGGGCCGGGTGGGTGGGTTAGGTAGGGGAAGGGAGGGTAAGGTGAGGGGAGGGCAAAGGAAAGTTCCCTCCGAGGCCGCTCCGATTTCGGAGCGGCCTTGGAGGGAACGGGGGGAGGCAGCGCGGCTCGGCGCGCGCAGGCTATACAAAATCGATAGCCTTGCGCGCGCCGATCCAGGATTTTAGTGGATACGCGCGGCTCCGCGCGTATCTACTAAAATCCAGCGTACTTTTGCTTGAGTCTGATGCGCAAGCAAAAGTAGGCTGTTCGCGCGCCTCTTAAAATCTACCCCATTGTGTACAATTCTGGTCGCCACATCTCAAAAAAGATATAATTGCGATGGAGAAGGTACAGAGAAGGGTTACCAAAATGATAAGGGGAATGGAACAACTCTCCTATGAGGAAAGACTAAAGAGGTTAGGACTTTTCAGCTTGGAGAAGAGACGACTGAGGGGGGATATGATAGAGGTGTTTAAAATCATGAGAGGTCTAGAACGGGTAGATGTGAATCGGTTATTTACTCTTTCGGATAGTAGAAAGACTAGGGGGCACTCCTTGAGGTTAGCATGGGGCACATTTAAAACTAATCGGAGAAAGTTCTTTTTTACTCAACGCACAATTAAACTCTGGAATTTGTTGCCAGAGGATGTGGTTAGTGCAGTTAGTATAGCTGTGTTTAAAAAAGGATTGGATAGGTTCTTGGAGGAGATGTCCATTACCTGCTATTAAGTTCACTTAGGGGCGGATTTTAAGAGCCCTGCTCGCGTAAATCCGCCCGGATTGATGCGAGCAGGGCCTGCGCGCCGGTGCGCCTATTTTACATAGGCTTGCCGGCGCGCGCAGAGCCCTGGGACTCGTGTAAGTCCCGGGGTTTTACGAGGGGGGCGTGTCGGGGGCGTGTCGGGGGCGTGTCAGGGGCGGGGCCGATCGGCGCGGCGTTTTCGGGGCAGGTCGCGGCGTTTCGGGTGCGGACCCGGGGGCGTGGTTTCGGCCAGGTGCGGTCCGGGGGCGTGGCCGCGCCCTCCGGAACTGTCACCGGGTTGCGTCTAGGCGCGCCAGCGGCCCGCTGGCGCGCGGGGATTTACTTCTCCCTCTGGGAGGCGTAAATCCCCCAACAAAGGTAGGGGGGGGTTTAGACAGGGCCAGGGTTAGGGAGGGGAAGGTGAGGGGAGGGCGTTAGTGAATTCCCTCCGAGGCCGCTCCGATTTCGGAGCGGACTCAGAGGAAACGGAGGTAGGCTGCGCGGCTCGGCGCGCGCAGGCTACACGAAATCGGTAGCCTTGTGCGCGCCGATCCAGGATTTTAGCAGATACGCGCGGCTCCACGCGTATCTACTAAAATCCAGCATACTTTTGTTTGCGCCTGATGCGCCTACAAAAGTACGCGAGGGCGCCCTGTATGAAAATCTACCCCTTAGAGAATAGCCACTGCCATTAGCAATGGTTACATGGAATAGACTTAGTTTTTGGGTACTTGCAGGTTCTTATGGCCTGGATTGGCCACTGTTGGAAACAGGATGCTGGGCTTGATGGACCCTTGGTCTGACCCAGTATGGCATTTTCTTATGTTCTTATGTAGATGCGCGCGTCAGTATAAAATCATGAGCACATGTACGTGTGTATAGCCTATTTTATGAAGTGTGCATCTATATAAATAAAAATGTTAAATAGTTTGTACGTCATCACTAATCTCTCCAACCGCTTAACAGAATGCGTTCAAATTTGCATACAACATTCACTTCCCATACGGGAAGGATCTTATTTATTTATTTATTTAAATTATTTTAATATACCGATGCTCAAGAACCAAGTCTTATCGTACCGGTTTACAATAAACTAGGGGGAACCAGTTAAACAATGAAAGCAAAAGTTACATTATAACAGAGAAAGTGGAACTAGGCTGTTAGAAAAAAGGATAGGTTAAACAATTTCTAACTGGGGAGCAGGGCATGTAAGCAGGGGCAAGTGCTTACATGGTGAGAATTATATACAAATTTACATAGTGTATTATGATTAAGCAAGTTTTATGAAAAGATCAGTTTGCCGAAATACAGTTCATTTGAGTTCCGGAAGGGATGCAACCGTGGGGTATGTGACTGTGTGGGTGACCCTGAGGCTTCTTCAAGGATATGCTTGGGTGAACAGCCAAGTTTTTAATTTTTTTCTGAAAGTGATATGGCAATGTTCCTGGCGGAGATCTGGCGGGAGAGAGTTCCAGTGATGCGGACCAGCAATTGATAGTGCTCGTTTTTCAATCGTGATGTGAAGAACGGATTTTTTGGGGGGAACCTGGAGGGAATCTCTGTATGCAGATCTGGTAGGTCTTGTAGAGGAGTGTGGTTTGAGGGGTATGGAAAGTTGGAGCGAGGGTTCCTGGAATAATGTTTTGTGGATAATAGTGTCTTGAACAGAATTCTGTAGCGAATGGGTAGCCAGTGAAGTATTTTTAGAATCGGGGTGATGTGGTCCATGCGGCGGGAGTTAGTGAGGATCCTGGCTGCAGCATTTTGCAGCATTTGAAGAGGTTTGGTAGAAGAGGCCGGGAGACCAAGCAACAGCGCATTACAGTAATCAATCTGAGAATAGTATGGCTTGAAGGACCGAACGGTAGTCGTGGAAGTGTAGGAGAGGTCTTAGCTGTTTTAATATTTGTAGTTTGTAAAAGCCTTCTTTGGTGGTGGTGTTGATGAATTTTTTAAAGTTCATTCTGGAGTCTAGGAAGGCTCCAAGGTCTCTCACTTGGTTTACTAGAGGTGTGTTGGTATTGAAGGCTAGCGGGTTATTGTCATTAGGGGAAATGACTAGCAGTTCAGTCTTGGACGTATTGAGAACGAGGCAGAGACTTGTGAGAAGGAGGTTGATGGCGTGGAGGCAGCTGTTCCAGTAGTTTAGAGTGTCTGAGATGGGTTCCTTGATGGGGATTAGGATCTGCACGTCATCCGCATAGATGAAGTATGTTAGGTTGAGATTATTGAGGAGTTGGCATAGGGGGAGAAGATATATGTTGAATAGGGTCGGCGAGAGCGAAGAACCCTGGGGAACTCCTTGTTTGGCAGCTACAGGGTGAGACTCTTTGTTGATTATTTTTACTTTATAGTATCTGTCGCTTAGAAAGGATTCTAACCAGAGGCGTGCAACACCTGAGATGCCTATTTCCATCAGACGGTTGATGAGGATTGTGTGGTTGACTGTGTCGAACGCTGCCGAGATGTCTAGCAGAGCTAGTAAGAATGATTGACCTTTGTCGAGACCCAACAGGATGTTGTCAGTTAATGAGAGCAGGAGAGCTTCTGTATGTCTGCGTTTCCTAAAACCGAATTGCGATGGATATAGAATGTCGTGGGATTCGAGGTAGTCTGTTAGTCTAGTATTGACCAGTTTTTCCATTAGCTTGGCTATGAATGGAAGGTTAGCAATAGGGCGAAAATGTGTCGGGTTAGATGGGTCCAAGTTGGGGTTTTTTAGTAAAGGTTTCAGCGAGGCTGTTTTTAAAGCATCTGGGACTGTTCCGTTAGTGAGTGAACAATTTATGATGTCGGCCAAAGGTTTGGCGATGATGCTAGGAATTGTGAGAAGGAGTTTGGTCGGGATTTGGTCTATCGGGTGCGATGAAGGTTTCATTTTCTTGATGATAGATTCTATTTCCAGGGATGATGTAGTATCAAAAGATTCTAGAGACCGTTTGTGTGTCGATGGGGTGTAGTTTTGGTTGGGTGGAGGCTGGGAGTTATGACTTGGGTTGGGAATGGGGTTAGGAGATGTTAGCAGGATAAGTAGATTTTTTATTTTGTTGTCGAAGAAGACTGCCAGCTCTGTGGATTTGTTTTGTGCTTCTTCTTCCGGGATGATAGGAGGAATGGGGGTGGTGAGTGTGGCTACATATGAGAAGAGTGTTTTGGGGTCGTATAGGAAGCCATGTATTTTTTTGGCGTAGAAGTCTCTTTTGGTACGAAGAATAGTGGTCCTATAGTGACTCATTATGGTTTTCTAGGAGGCCCGTGCAGAGTTGGCGGGATTCTTCCGCCATTGTTGTTCTTTATGTTGAAGGTTTTGTTTAAGTGTTCTTAATTCTGATAAGAACCAGGGTTTTTTGTTGGTACAGGCAGGATTAATATTTTTGGATGTCAAGGGGCATATTTTATCAGCTGCTGAGTGGGTGATAGTTATCCAGGAGTTCATGGCGGTGTCCACATTTGAGAGGTCCAGGTTAGTTAGTTCCTTGGTCAGCGTGTTGCTGAGAGCTTCTATGGAGCATGTTTTTCTAAATTGGATCGTGGATTTGGTGATGTTGGTGGTAGGTTTTTTTCTTTATGGATATTTCAGTTTCAATAATCGAGTGATCTGACCAAGGGATGGGGGTGCAGGTAGGAAGAGAGGTGGTCAAGATCAGATCATTCGTAAATATTAAATCTAGCGTGTGTCCTGTTTTGTGCATGGATTTGTTGATAATTTGTTTAAAGCCCATGGCCAAGAAGGATGAGAGGAGGGCTTCACAGTTGGCTGAGGGAGAAGGGGAGTCCACATGAATGTTGAAGTCTCCTAGCAGGATCGCTGGTGAGTTGGTATTGATGTGTTTGGCTACAAGTTCTATGAGGGGTGATGGGTCAGCGTCTAGGAGCCCAGGCGGGGCATAGATGAGACAGATTTGGAGTTGAGTGGATTTGAATAGCCCGATTTCAAGTTTAGTAGAAGTTTTAATTGCGTACTGGGTTAGTCTAAGTTCTTATACACTTAGACTAAGGATCTTATACACTTACATTACATATAGGTCACACCTGTGACAGGTAATACAAGTTAAAAATTGCTTACACAAAACAGCGACATCTGGTGGCCGTCGGCGCAAGCGCAACCTCTTACACATTTCACACACACTCACACACCACACCACACCCCCACACAGGGCTATTGTCTTTCATTCACACTCCCTCATAACACACAGAAATCCACACTCATCACACCACACACCCCCACCCACACGCCTGCCAATGTCACTTACTTCACCCACCCTCCCAAAACACACCAAATCACGAATTCCTGGCTGCTACATTGGGAAGCCACGCATTTCACACACCCTCCGAATTTAAATTAAAGTACCCTCTTCCACCCACCCACGCACTGCATTCTGATCACACCCTACACCTGAAACAAGTCCGTGCTTCTCCGCCGGCACCACAGGAATGGTCCGGGACACATCGCATTCAGTAGGGCCGTCGGATGCCAGCAACCAAAATGGCGCCGGCGGACCTTGCCCTTACTATGCTATACGGAGACAACAGTGACGTCGGTACACCATGTGACATAGTAAGGGCAAGAGCCCGTCGGCGCCATATCCTCAGCGGACATTTGCCCTTACTATGCTATACGGAGACAACAATGACGTCGGTACACCATGTGACACAGTAAGGGCAAGAGCCCGTCAGCGCCATATCCTCAGCGGACATTTGCCCTTACTATGCTATACGGAGACAACAATGACGTCGGTACACCATGTGACACAGTAAGGGCAAGAGCCCGTCAGCGCCATATCCTCAGCGGACATTTGCCCTTACTATGCTATACGGAGACAACAATGACGTCGGTACACCATGTGACACAGTAAGGGCAAGAGCCCGTCAGCGCCATATCCTCAGCGGACATTTGCCCTTACTATGCTATACGGAGACAACAATGACGTCGGTACACCATGTGACACAGTAAGGGCAAGAGCCCGTCAGCGCCATATCCTCAGCGGACATTTGCCCTTACTATGCTATACGGAGACAACAATGACGTCGGTACACCATGTGACACAGTAAGGGCAAGAGCCCGTCAGCGCCATATCCTCAGCGGACATTTGCCCTTACTATGCTATACGGAGACAACAATGACGTCGGTACACCATGTGACATAGTCACATTTGCCCTTACTATGCTATACGGAGACAACAATGACGTCGGTACATCATGTGACATAGTAAGGGCAAGAGCCCGTCAGCGCCATATCCTCAGCGGACATTTGCCCTTTCTAGGTCAGGAATCCTGACGCACCACTTTCACCGGTGAAGTTTTGCGACATGGCAGCCGGCGGAACAAACCCGAGCACACACCCTCGCCACCGGCTGGCATTTTACATAGGTAGCCGGGGAGGAGCACGGTGGGGGACCGTTCTCATTTTCAGCCACGTGTTTTTCACAGGGGGGGGCACTCATTTTCCACATCTCCCGAGAGGGGGGCTGTAGCGTGGGTT
Organism: Rhinatrema bivittatum; assembly: GCF_901001135.1. Taxonomy (NCBI): domain Eukaryota; kingdom Metazoa; phylum Chordata; class Amphibia; order Gymnophiona; family Rhinatrematidae; genus Rhinatrema; species Rhinatrema bivittatum. Next base: position 6,173,523 of record NC_042619.1, on the reverse strand, counting down.
GCTCTATTTTGCCGGGTTTTGGGGGGGGGGGGGGGGCAGGAAGGTGTGCTTGCATATTTAAACTATTCTTTGCTGGTGCTGTTCATTTGGGGTAAAAAAAAAACAAAAAACACACAAACTATAACCTTTACTGATCTCTGAAAGCTAGCGGATTAGCTCTCCAAAAGAAACTTCTCTACAGACACATTACCAGGTGGATGAGGCACTCCCCTATTTTTATCCCTAAGGATCACAACCTCCCACTGACTGACCACATTTATACACACCAATTCATTTCTTATCTATCAGCATCGCAACTGCTTTTTAAGGTCTGGGTCCTCTTACCTAAGAAGGCATTAATTTTTGCCCTGTGCATTTCTCTTGCTCTTCGGAGATTACAGTCCCATTTCCCTTGATCCTTTTACTCACCATTCATACATCTCTTGCAATTCACCAAATTGATGCCTCGCAGAAAATCTAACTTACGTCGGCGTACTCGCACTGCGCTAGCGGCACAACGCCTTAGAACTAGGCGCACGGAGGAACGGGCAGCAAAAAAACAGCACAACAAGGAAAGAATAGCTGTAGGAAGATAGCAGGAAGCGGCCGAGCAACGTGCATCCAGACTGCTAGAGGCACGCTTGCGATCACGGCAAGCACGTTCCGCTGCTCACAATCTCCTTCGTTCACAACACCATGCCCATGAAACGCTGACAGTGGCTGAAATCCCTCTAACACAGACAGCACCTCAACATCAGCCATGGATCCCACATCAACTGGCCAAACATTATAATCAACTTGCTTTCCGATACAACCCACATCAGGATTATACTTTCATACGGCATGTTCTCATTGGCTCTATGACACACGTGTGTCCATACTGCAAGGCTATGAAATTTCTGGGAGAAACAAAGGGGATGTGTTGCTATCAAAAATTTAAGGACCAATATCATAGAAGCTACAATCTTGACAGGACCTTTCAAAGGTGAAGATGTACTCATTCCTCGCATCCCTATCATTCCAACAGATATGCCATTTCAATTTAAAAGATTGCAATTCCCAATTAGATTGGCATTTGCAATAACCATCAACAAAGCTCAAGGACAATCTTTACACCTCTGTGATTTACATCTAGAAACCGATTGCTTCTCACATGGACAATTGTATGTTGCATGTTCACGAGTAGGCAAACCTGACAATTTGTATATCTGCACTAACGATGGAACAATAAAAAATGTCGTATACCCACAAGCATTGCAAAATTAAACATATTACAGATATCCCCTGGCTCTGTTCTGTTTTTTCAACTTAACCAGGCTCAGCCACAGCAACGCGTGGCAGGGTACAGCTAGTATGTTATAAAATCACCCAGTCCATGTGCACCTGTGCGTGGGTCTTAAAGTTTACTTCATATATTTTATGTGCGAAAATAAAATAGGACTTGCATAAACTGATATATTTTAAAACATGCGGGTGTGATTGAAATTACCAGTTCTCCCAGTCCTTCTCCAGGCCATTAAAACCCTCCTGGTTCTTCAGCCTGAAGTCCCCACAGTTCACCCAGAACTCCTACCTGGCCAGTGGTACACAATAAGTATTTTTTAAATCCCTTATGGATGATAATTAGCAGGTGTAAAAATTACGTAAGTTTGGCAAATTTGCGCTCGTGTCTTTTAAAAGAGCAACTTACGTGCATAGACGGCCATGCCCCTAGACCTCCTCCTTTTTAAGTGTGCATAATAGCAAAACTATGCTTGTATGTTTGATGCTTATTAAATAGCAGGTATGTGCACCCTTTGGGTGGGAAAACCCGAATAATGGACCCAAAGGCTCACATCGCAGTTCTGACCCGACTTGCACAATACTGCAAAAGTGTTAATTCAAATCTGATCAACGCATGTGGCTGGAAGCTTAGTTGGAGGCCCTTTTATATTGCTTATTTCCCAGTCATCCTTCCAACTTCTTGTAAACAGCAGTGATAGACTGATAAAATGGAGAGCAGCAATAAAGATACTGGAAGCTGTGTGCTTCCAACTCAATTGTAATGGTAGGTTGTAAAAGTGAATTTATGGTGCTTTACAGCTCATAATAAAAAGAGTTCACATTTATTCTTACAAGGTAAAATTCAATTAATTTATGACCTTACTCTTCCAGTAAAAGTCTTCAGAATTTTTAACCCAAGTCCTTCCTTGTTTGAACTCCACAGGTAATTTAATCCTCAAATTCTTTCCATTGTCAATAATTAGAAAAAGTATATCAGAATGAAAAGTCCCAGTGTTCATACCTCCCCTACAGTCTTCTCCATTCTCTTCTCCTCTATTGATAGTACAAGGGTGGCACTATATTCCCCCCTCTATGCACAGACGTTTCTCAAATGAGTCAATAGCCAAAACTCTCAGACAATATTTCCCAGCTCCCTCTCATTGGTAATGCATGTGTGTCCATTCCTCCTCAATAACACTGCTTCTCCTCGGGTCATTTATAGGCCAAAGATACATCTTCTTCTTAAGAACATAAGAAATTGCCATGCTGGTTCAGACCAACGGTCCATCAAGCCCAGCATCCTGTTTCCAACAGAGGCCAAAACCAGGTCACAAGAACCTGGCAATTACCCAAACACTAAGAAGATCCCATGCTACTATTGCAATTAATAGCAGTGGCTATTCCCTCAGTGAACTTGATTAATAGCCGTTGATGGACTTCTCCTCCAACAACTTATCCAAACCTTGTTTAAACCCAGCTACACTAACTGCAGTAACCACATCCTCTGGCAACAAATTCCAGAGCTTTATTGTGCGTTGAGTGAAAAATAATTTTCTCCGATTAGTCTTAAATGTGCTACTTGCTAACTTCATGAAATGCCCCCTAGTCCTACTATTATTTGAAAGTGTAAATAACCGAGTCACATCTACTCGTTCAAGACCTTTCATGATCTTAAAGACCTCTATCATATCCCCCCTCAGCCGTCTCTTCTCCAAGCTGAACAGCCCTAACCTCTTCAGCCTTTCCTCATAGGGGAGCTGTTCCATTCCCTTTATCATTTTGGTTGCCCTTCTCTGTACCTTCTCCATCGCAACTATATCTTTTTTTAGATGCGGCGACCAGAATTGTACACAGTATTCAAGTTGCAGACTCACCATGGAGCGATACAGATGCATTATGACATTTTCTGTTTTATTAACCATTCCCTTCCTTATAATTCCTAACATTCTGTTTGCTTTTTTGACTGCTGCAGCACACTGAGCCGACAATTTTAAAGTATTATCCACTATGATGCCTAGATCTTTTTCCTGGGTGGTAGCTCCTAATATGGAACCTAACATCATGTAACTACAGCAAGGGTTATTTTTCCCTATATGCAACACCTTGCACTTGTCCACATTAAATTTCATCTGCCATTTGGATGCCCAATCTTCCAGTCTTGCAAGGTCCTCCTGTAATGTATCACAGTCCGCTTGTGATTTAACTACTCTGAATAATTTTGTATCATCCGCAAATTCAATAACCTCACTCATTGTAATCCTTTCCAAATCACCGGTCCAAGTACAGATCCCTGTGGCACTCCACTGTTTACCCTTTTCCACTGAGAAAATTGACCATTTAATCCTACTCTCTGTTTCCTGTCTTTTAACCAGTTTGTAATACACGAAAGGACATCGCCTCCTATCTCATGACTTTTTAGTTTTCGTAGAAATCTCTCATGAGGGACTTTGTCAAATGCCTTCTGAAAATCCAAATACACTATATCTACTGGTTCACCTTTATCCACATGTTTATTAACCCCTTCAAAAAATGAAGCAGATTTGTTAGGCAAGACTTCCCTTGGGTAAATCCATGTTGACTGTGTCCCATTAAATCATGTCTTTCTATATGCTCTACGATTTTGATCTTGAGAATAATTTCCACTATATTTTCAGGCACTGAAGTCAGGCTCACTGGTCTATAGTTACCCGGATCGCCCCTGGAGCCTTTTTTAAATATTGGGGTTACATTGGCCACCCTCCAGTCTTCAGGTACAATGGATGATTTTAATGAAAGGTTACAAATTGTAACTAATAGATCAGAAATTTAATTTTTTAGTTCCTTCAGTACCCTAGGATGCATACCATCCGGTCCAGGTGATTTGTTACTCTTTAGTTTGTCATCTGGCCTACTACATCTTCCAGGTTCACAGTGATTTTGTTCAGTTCATCTGACTCATCACCCCTGAAAACCATCTCCGGAACTGATATCTCCCCAACATCCTCATTAGTAAACACGGAAGCAAAGAATTCATTTAGTCTTTCTGCAATGGCCTTATCTTCCCTAAGAGCCCCTTTAACCCCTCCGTCATCTAATGGTCCAACCGACTCCCTCACAGGTTTCTTGCTTCGGATATATTTAAAAAGTTTATATTATGAGTTTTTGCCTCTATGGCCAACTTCTTTTCAATTTCTCTCTTCGCCTGGTAGCTCAAAGCCACCAACAGATGTCGTACATTCCGCACCCCTTGACATCCTGTTACAAACCCAGTTTGGTCCTTGTGAATAAGACCTGGTAAAATAGTGGTCAACCTGGCGGCTAGGACTGAGGCAAGGATTTTAATATCCACATTTAGCAAGGAGATAGGGAGATAGGACCCCACCTCCAGAGGATCCTTACCCGGTTTAGGGAGGACCACATAACAGATTGGTTGGGGACCGCTGGTAGGGTATTAGTGCGTAATAAGTCCCCACAGTACTCCGAAACGTAGAATCTTGTAATATTCCAACCCAAACCCATCCTGCCCAGTAGGGCGGTTTACTATAGCCAGCTGATCTTGTGTAAGGCGAGGCCAAGGAAGCCCACGAAACAGCGATTCTGCTGTCGCCTTACTCATAAGCTTTGTATCATACAGGGTCATGTAATACTCCAACAATCTCAACAGGGGTGGTCTGGTGTACCCCATGCCGGTCCTGAATGCCCACCTTGGACACCCGTTGACTCCGAGGCCGAATAAAGTGGGACATAAGTCGGCTGGCCCAGTTTCCATACTTATATAGTTGGTATTGATAATATATGAGGGATTTGGATGCTCGCTGGTGTAACAGGCTATTTAGTGCCTCCCAAGCCTGATCTAGGTGAGCCTTAGCATCATCTGGTTTTAAGGACCTCAGTAAGTCTTAGGATTTTGACATTACATCGCCAGGTTTTTTTGGCCATATAAGCGATTATCACCCCTCGCATGACCGCCTTCCCAGCCTCCCACACCGTCGTAGGGGATACCTCAGAGGTCATATTACAGTCAATATACTCCTTCCAGCATGCCTGTAAATACCTTTGGAATTCCTTATCCAGATAGAGATCTGGCCACATGCGCCAGGAGAACGGGGGTCGGGTCCCTAGGCCCCACTGAAGGACCATCGTCACAGGAGCGTGGTCTGATAGGGAAATAGTCCCAATGGTAGCGTCTTTAACTTTAGAGAAGCACTGATCCGAGACTAACAAATAGTCCAGCCTAGAATACATACAGTGCGGATGGGAAAAAAAGGTAAAATCCCAGTCCTGTGGGTGGAGTACCCACCAAACATCCAGCAAATGTAGTTCCCGGCACAGCAAGTTGATCCCCTCAGTACTTTCATTCCCAGTGGGAAGTTTGGGTGGGGCATTGTCCAGTCATCTATTCCCGACTATGATGAAATCGCCACCCATCACTAGACTGTAATCAGAAAAATCAGCCAGTACATTTATCAAAGAAGCAAAAAACCCATGGGAGTATATGTTAGGGGCGTAAACATTACAGAAAACAATCTTAATTTGATACAATGTGCCCGCCGCTATAACGTACCAGCCTTCCTCATCTTGACAGGTACGTTCAAGCTGAAACAGCAAGTTTTTATGAATAAGGACGGCAACCCCCCTCTGTAGTCGGTTATAAAAGAAGTAGTAAGATTGACCCACCCAATCTCTCCATAGCTTTGCATGCTCCCCGTTCCCTAAGTGGGTTTCCGGTAGGAGCGCCACCTGTGTTTTCATGCGTTTAAACATGGTGTACAATTTGGTTCGCTTGACCGGGGAATGGATGCCATCCACGTTCATAGTAATAATTTTAATTTGTGCCATAATATATGAGTAACAATAAAGTCATGAACCGGAGCCTGCCAAGGCCCCGCACTACACATGCCACAGTGCCCCCACCGCTCCCAGCCTAGGCCCTGGGGGGTAAATTTCAGACATTGCCCCATACTGTACAGGAGTCCAATCCAAAATGCCCCCCCCAGCTCCCCCCCCCCCCCCCTACCACACACACACACTAACACACCAAGCAGGCACACACATCGCGCCCCCCAACAATAACATCCCCCATTGTTCCACGAGGCACAGAGCGGGCCCTGCCCCACTCACGCGGTACCAGATTCCCCCTCCTCTGGCCCCACTCCTCATCCTGCACTGTAGCATGGTCCTAGGTCAGGCGTCTCCACCCCACTAGAGACTCAGGAAACCCAGGCGGGCAGACCCCATGAAGCAACAGCAATGGCCCAACAAAGGGTTCTGAATAAATAAGTAAGTTCGGAAAAAGTAAAGGCAGTGCCACACCGACAGTGACCTCCTGGCCAACTCAGAAAACTGCCTAAGGTGGGCGAGAGAAAGGCCAGCATTGGACAAGAGCCGGTCAGCGTTCAGGAGCATAGCATCTGTCCCCAACGGGCCCCCGCCGAAGTAACATGATAGATTTTGTGACGGTGGCCTCCTCAGCCCATACATGAGCAGATCTAATCAGTACAAGTAAGTGTGGCGAGGCAGCATCTTTCCATGCAACGAACTATCAACTGCAAAAACTGGGGAAACCAGCAAATTAGTGAACTAGGATCCATCGCCCAGAAAATTCCATGTAGATGACGTTATTAGCTATTGCCCTTGGGGCCAGATTTTAATACCTACGCGCGGGCGCACAAATGTACGCCCGAATTTATAATATGCGCTGTGCCTGAAGGCTCCGCCCTGCCCCACCCACACCCCGCCCCTTTTTTCAAGCCCCAGGACTTACATGCGTCCCAGATTTACGCACGTAGGGCTTTGAAAATCTGCCCTTTGATGCAGAAAATCACTGGGTGCCTAACGCACAAAAATTTAACTTCAGCCCCAGAGGTGGTGTAAAGTCAATCTGTGAGTTAAGGGCTCATAAGAAATAAAAAGATATGATTCTGTCTGTGGTTCCAGCTACTTAGTGTCACTCGTAAATTTACTGCTTGTGGTGTTGAAAAATAAATGTATATTGGCTTGATTTAAAAAAAAAAAATTATTCTGGATGCACAATTTAGACGCCCATAGCAGGGGGCATTTAGCTATGGGCATCTTCAGCAACCTCAAAAAATAAGAAAGACATCAGCCAGAAGAAGGGGGATAAAAATGGTCGCTCATAGCGGGGTGGAAGGGAAATAGAACAAAAAAGTCACTTACAAGGGACAAGAGTAACAGATAAGTATGGGGGAAAAACAAGTGTGAAGCTTGCTGGGCAGAGTGGATGGGCCGTTTGGTCTTCTTCTGCCGTCATTTCTATGTTTATGTTCTATGTTTCATATTATGCACCCATTGCAACTGTGGGCGCCCAAAGCATTTGAGAGCTAGTAACGCAGAGTTCTCCCCAGTGCATCCTTTTTTACGCAGCTCTTATTTAAATACTGCATCGGGCGCCCAGGGGATGTGGCTGAGTGCACATTAGGAAAATGGGCGTTCAATACCTGTGCCCATTTTCAACAAGCGTCTTATTGCATCAGCCCCTCAGTGAGTATATTATTCTGCAAGCCTAACCTGAATAAGTTGGTGAGCCACCTTTAATGATTTGTGTGTGAAAGTGACCTTAGAATAACAAAAGTTCATTCTCTGTATATAAAGGGAAGTGCGTCTCAGCTAACAAAGAAGCTGCCGAGAGCAGACTCTTGTAAATAAAGAGCTGAGCTTCTGAAAACTTGCTAAGTTTAACACAATCACCTTACAGCACTGAGTGATAAAGTCCTTTCCTAATAAGAGAGTCAGAGAGAGATGGAAAATGTGGATGAGAGATCAAGTGCATAACTGTTCCTTTAATAATTGGAATAGGGGTACCCACACCTCACAGAGAGCGAAGCAGGAAACCCAACTTCAGATGTCTTCAACGTTCCTGTGCTACAATGTCTTTTGTGTTGATCCTTTAGAGGATCATTTGCAAAGCCATTTCCATGAGTAAACAGCGATTAACAGACATAACTTGTTGTTCTGAAAACCGCCTTCCCTCAATGCAGCTAAAATCATGTGTGCCGGTGATCAACACGTGTAATTTTAGCCACATTTCCCAGGCAGCTCAGTTGGCTTCCTGGCTGAAAACAGGGAGTTACAATGCCAGGGTCCATCCGGCGGGTGGGCGGGGGGAGTTGGGGGAAGCTTAACTTCCTGGGCCCTTGATGTGGTCACCTCTATGGTCATCCCCATTAAGTCCCCATTCACTGTCTTAGTCACTGGGCAGGAGTGTCCTCCAAGAGGGAAAAGGAGACCCAAAAAATAAATAAACTCAAACTCTCCAGGCACAGTCCTTGTGTCCACTGAGGAAAATAAATCACAGAGTCCAGCAATTGATGTTCAACGAAAAGGTTTACTTGAGTTTGAAAATCAAAATCAATGCCAGAATAGAAAAACTGAGAAACAGCATCAGAAAAATCAAAGTTAGGATCGGAAACCATCAGATCTTCATCCGTGACACTCCTCCTAGATGCTCTTCTTACCCCTGCACCAGCATCCACGTCCAGAATGCCCTCACCTTGGAGGGTAGGAGACTCTCTTTCTACCTCCAGTATAACCCCTCTTACAAAAAACACAGCTTTCAACCAGATAGTTCCAAAGGCTCTTCTAGAAATGTGCGCACATAAAAATGTTTTCTGCAAAAGGGACGGGACATGGACAGGCCAGAACTGCACCATGAAGTATGTACGCACATTTTTACAGTACGAGTGTGCACCGCGGTTCCCTACCACGTAACCTTACTTCTGCTATGGACGGTGTGTAACAAAAAAATCTAGGTTAGTCACTGCGGTTTTAACGCTTGGGGCAAATAAGTTAAAAGTGGAACAAGTTAACTAGGGGGTTTAGAAAGTCCTTTCCTTTACTGGGCTGAACTGGGAACAAACTGGGTAAACAGGTAATTGTGTTGGCTTGCGTAGCTACCAAAATTCTCCCCCACTTACACGCTTGAGATGACATATGCACACAGATGCGCGCGTGTTCGTGCGTATAGCCTATTTTATAAAGTGTGCATATGTTATAAAATCACCCAGTCCATGTGCACCTGTGCATGAGTCTTAAATTTTACTTCATATATTTTATGTGCGAAAATAAAATAGGACTTGCATAAACTGACATATTTTAAAACATGCGGGTGTGATTGAAATTACCAGTTCTCCCAGTCCTCCTCCAGGCCATTAAAACCCTCCTGATTCTGCAGCCTGAACTCCCCCACAGTTCACCCAGAACTCCTACCTGGCCAGTGGTACACAATAAGTATTTTTTAAATCCCTTATGGATGATAATTAGCAGGTGTAAAATTACGTAAGTTTGGCAAATTTGCGCTCGTGTCTTTTAAAAGAGCAACTTACGTGCATGAACGTTGGCCGTGCCCGTAGACCTCCTCCTTTTTAAGTGTGCATAATAGCAAAACTATGCTTGTATGTTTGATGCTTATTAAACAACATGTATGTGCACCCTTTGGGTGGGAAAATCCGAATAATGGACCCAAAGGCTCACATCGCAGTTCTGACCAGACTTGCACAATACTCCAAAAGTGTTAATTCAAATCTGATCAACGCATATGGGTGGAAGCTTAGTTCAAGGCCCTTTTATATTGCTTATTTCCCAGTCATCCTTCCAACTTCTTGTAAACAGCACTGATAGACTGATAAAATGGAGAGCAGCAATAAAGATACTGGAAGCTGTGTGCTTCCAACTCAATTGTAATGGTAGGTTGTAAAAGTGACTTTATGGTGCTTTACAGCTCTTAATAATAAGAGTTCACATTTATTCTTACAAGGTAAAATTCAGTTAATTTGTGACCTTACTCTTCCAGTAAACGTCTTCAGAATTTTTAACCCAAGTCCTTCCCTGTTTGAACTCCCCAGGTAATTTAATCCTCAAATTCTTTCCATTGTCAATAATTAGAAAATGTATCCCAAATGACTACCAGAATGAAAAGTCCAGTGTTCATAACTCACCTACAGTCTTCTCCATTCTCCTCTCCTCTATTGAGAGTACGAGGGTGGCACTACATTTCCCCTTTATGCACAGACGTTTCTCAAATGAGTCAATAGCCACAACTCTCAGACAATACTTCCCAGCTCCCTCTCACTGGTAATGCATGTGTGTCCATTCCTCCTCAATAACACTGCTTCTCCTTGGGTCATTTATAGGCCAAAGATACATCTTCTTCTTAAGAACATAAAAACATAAGAAATTGCCATGCTGGTTCAGACCAAAGGTCCATCAAGCCCAGCATCCTGTTTCCAACAGAGGCCAAAACCAGGCCACAAGAACCTGGCAATTACCCAAACACTAAGAAGATCCCATGCTACTGATGCAATTAATAGCAGTGGATATTCCCTAAGTAAACTTGATTAATAGCCGTTAATGGACTTCTCCTCCAAGAACTTATCCAAACCTTTTTTGAACCCAGCTACACTAACTGCACTAACCACATCCTCTGGCAACAAATTCCAGAGTTTAATTGTGCGTTGAGTAAAAAAGAACTTTCTCCGATTAGTTTTAAATGTGCTACTTGCTAACTTCATGAAATGCCCCCTAGTCCTTCTATTATTTGAAAGTGTAAATAACCGAGTCACATCTACTCGTTCAAGACCTCTCATGATCTTAAACACCTCTATCATATCCCCCCTCAGCCATCTCTTCTCCAAGCTGAACAGCCCTAACCTCTTCAGCCTTTCCTCATAGGGGAGCTGTTCCATCCCCTTTATCATTTTGTTTGCCCTTCTCTGTACCTTCTCCATTGCAACTATATCTTTTTTGAGATGCGGCGACCAGAATTGTACACAGTATTCAAATTGCGGTCTCACCATGGAGCGATATAGAGGCATTATTACATTTTCCGTTTCATTAACCATTCCCTTCCTAATAATTCCTAACATTCTGTTTGCTTTTTTGACTGCTGCAGCACACTGAGCTGACAATTTTAAAGTATTATCCACTATGATGCCTAGATCTTTTTCCTGGGTGGTAGCTCCTAATATGGAACCTAACATCGTGTAACTACAGCAAGGATTATTTTTCCGTATATGCAACACCTTGCACTTGTCCACATTAAATTTCATCTGCCATTTGGATGCCCAATCTTCCAGTCTTGCATGGTCCTCCTGTAATGTATCACAGTCCGCTTGTGATTTAACTACTCTGAATAATTTTGTATCATCCACAAATTCAATAACCTCACTCATCGTATTCCTTTCCAAATCATTTATATATATATATATATATATATTGAAAAGCACCGGTCCAAGTACAGATCCCTGCGGCACTCCACTGTTTACCCTTTTCCACTGAGAAAATTGACCATTTAATCCTACTCTCTGTTTCCTGTCTTTAACCAGCTTGTAATCCACGAAAGGACATCGCTTCCTATCCCATAACTTTTTAGTTTTCGTAGAAGCCTCTCATGAGGGATTTTGTCAAATGCCTTCTGAAAATCCAAATGCACTACATCTACTGGTTCACCTTTATCCACATGTTTATTAACCCCTTCAAAAAAATGAAGCAGATTTGTTAGGCAAGACTTCCCTTGGGTAAATCCATGTTGACTGTGTTCCATTAAACCATGTCTTTCTATATGGTCTACGATTTTGATCTTGAGAATAGTTTCCACTATTTTTCCCAGCACTGAAGTCAGGCTCACTGGTCTATAGTTACCCGGATCGCCCCTGGAGCCTTTTTTAAATATTGGGGTTACATTGGTCACCCTCCATTCTTCAGTTACAATGGATGATTTTAATGAAAGGTTACAAATTGTAACTAATGTTTATAAGTCCACCTCAGAGGTAAAATAGTTTATAAGAACAACTCTGATTCTACTTTTTAATTATTATTCTTTATTGTACATCATCATATACTATGGTTATACAAAGCAAAAGCACACATAAGAAGGAATATACTTACATTATAGTAATGAGCACAGCGCTGGCTTTGGAACTAACTTTTTTCTTACTACAGCTCTGCTTATATAGGTTAAAAATACAAAGTCAGCAAATCATCTGATCTCTGCTTGCATGCTTCACACCACTATCCTTTTTTACGCTGTCTGCTTACAGGCAGCTGTTATTTGTCTCCCCTTATCATATCACCCCCTTGCATTCCTTTCCACAGACTGTTTGCTTCGTACCCTCTGAGATATCTCCTGCCCCATCCTGTGGCTTACGTTGTTGAGTCTCCGGTGTCTGTGAATTCCTGCAAAAACAGTTTTATAGCTTCCTTCTCTGGCATCTGGCATTCAAGGTCCCAGGTTTGTGTTCTGGGACCTGCTGGTATTTTTCCATACCAGCAGTATGTTCAGCAATGGTGAAAAGGCCGGGGATTGAACCCGGGTATAATCAACAATAATAGAACAGAAATTTCATTTTTTAGTTCCTTCAGTACCCTAGGATGCATACCATCCTGTCCAGGTGATTTGTTACTCTTTAGTTTGTCAATCTGGCCTACTACATCTTCCAGGTTCACAGTGATTTTGTTCAGTTCGTCTGACTCATCACCCCTGAAAACCATCTCCGGAACTGGTATCTCCCCAACATCCTCATTAGTAAACATGGAAGCAAAGAATTCATTTAGTCTTTCTGCAATGGCCTTATCTTCCCTAAGAGCCCCTTTAACCCCTCTGTCATCTAATGGTCCAACCGACTCCCTCACAGGTTTCTTGCTTCGGATATATTTTTAAAAGTTTTTATTAGGAGTTTTTGCCTCTATGACCAACTTCATTTCAAATTCTCTCTTCGCCTGTCTTATCAATGTTTTACACTTAACTTGACAATGCTTATGTTTTATTCTATTTCCTTCAGATGGATCCTTCTTCCAGTTTTTGATGGATGTTTTTTTGGCTAAAATAGCCTCTTTCACCTCACCTTTTAACCATGACGGTAATCGTTTTGCCTTCTTTCCATCTTTCTTTATGTGTCGAATACATATGGACTGTGCCTCTAGGATTGTATTTTTAAACAATCTCCAAACCTGTTGAACACTTTTAACCTTTGCAGCTGAACCTTTCAGTTTTTTCTAACTATTTTCCTCATTTTATCAAAGTTTCTCTTTTGAAAGTTTAGTGTTAGAGCTGCAGATTTGCTTATTGTCCCCCTTCCAGTTATTAGTTTAAATCTGATCAGGTTATGATCACTGTTGCCAAGTGGCCCCACCACCATTACCTCTCTCACCAAATCCTGCATTCCACTAAGAATTAAATCTAAAATAGCTCCCTCTCTTGTTAGTTCCTAGAGATGTGAATCGTGTGATCGATCGTCTTAACGATCGATTTTGGCTGAGAAGGGGAGGGAATCGGATCGTCGCCGTTTGGGTTTATTAAATATCGTGAAAATCGTGAAAATCGAAAACCGGCACACTAAAACATCCCTAAAACCCACCCCGACCCTTTAAAATAAATCCCCCACCCTCCCGAACCCCCCCAAAATGCCTTAAATTACCTGGGGTCCAGTGGGGGGGAGGGCGGGAAAACCGGCACACTAAAACATCCCTAAAACCCACCCCGACCCTTTAAAATAAATCCCCCACCCTCCCGAACCCCCCCAAAATGCCTTAAATTACCTGGGGTCCAGTGGGGGGGAGGGCGGGAAAACCGGCACACTAAAACAACCCTAAAACCCACCCTGACCCTTTAAAATAAATCCCCCACCCTCCCGAACCCCCCCCCCCCCAAATGCCTTAAATTACCTGGAGTCCAGAGGAAGGTTCCCGGTGTGATCTTTTACTCTCGGACCTCCGGTGCTTGTAGAAATGGCGCCGGCGCTACCTTTGCCCTGTCATATGACAGGGCAAAGGTAGCGCCGGCGCCATTTTGTTTTTGTCCCCCGAGGTCAGGAGCGTAGGAGATCGCTCCCGGACCCCCGCTGGACCCCCATGGACTTTTGGCCAGCTTGGGGGGGCCTCCTGACCCCCACAAGACTTGCCATAAGTCCAGCAGGGGTCCGGAACGACCTCCTGCAGTCGAATCGTGTTGTCTACGGCCGGCGCCATTTTGCGCCGCCATTTTGCACAAAATGGCGCCGGCGCTACCTTTGACCTGTCATATGACAAGGCAAAGGTAGCGCCGGCGCCATTTCTACAAGCACCGGAGGTCCGAGAGTAAAAGATCACACCGGGACCCTTCCTATGGACCCCAGGTAATTTAAGGCATTTTGGGGGGGTTCGGGAGGGTGGGGGATTTATTTTAAAGGGTCGGGGTGGGTTTTAGGGTTGTTTTAGTGTGCCGGTTTTCCCGCCCTCCCCCTTCCCCTCCCCCTTCCCCCGATTTACGATTTTTTGACGATAAATCGGGGGAATTGTTATTGTATCGCGGCTCTAACGATTTTTGACGATTTAAAATACCGTATTTTCCAGCGTATAAGACGACTGGGCGTATAAGACGACCCCCCCTTTTTTATACATATTTTTAAGAAAAAAAATAATTTTACACTCAAACAGGAGCAACCCTATCTATGAAAAGGCAACACTACAAATACCGTATGTCAGGCCCTAAAAACCAATATACCTCTTATTAGGAAAACAGAACTAGCAAGCAGCTATAGATCCCCACACATAAATAATTGTAAAACTATACTAATAAGCAGAATAAATGTTTCAAAACAGCTATGAACAGAATAACATCCAACAATTAAAAACTCATAAAAACTATTAAACATTCTCCAAACACCAATAAAATATTTCAAAAAAGCAGACACATCACATAATATTAAATAATTAAAATGGCAGTCAATTAAGAAAAATAAACTTAAAAAGCCACCTTTCCTTACCCCCTCCAGCAGCTCTCCTATTCCTCTTCCTCTTCCTTAGGGTCCATGTCTCACACACACACACCATACCAGTCATGCCCCCATGACCAGTTTCTGTCTCTCACACACCAATCATTTCCCAAACAGTCTTTGACACACACACCAGACACCTTCCTGAACAGTTTCTCTCATGCCATACACACACACAGGCTTCCCACTCCCGTGTTCTGCTTACCGTACATATACGG
Organism: Rhinatrema bivittatum; assembly: GCF_901001135.1. Taxonomy (NCBI): domain Eukaryota; kingdom Metazoa; phylum Chordata; class Amphibia; order Gymnophiona; family Rhinatrematidae; genus Rhinatrema; species Rhinatrema bivittatum. The sequence continues at coordinate 6,158,318 of NC_042619.1, read as the reverse complement.
GCTTCTCACTCTCATAATCACTTTCTCTGTCTCACACACACACACCAGTCTCTCTCTCATTTCCATGCTCACTCTCCACGTGCACAGGCTTCTCATTCCCTGAATCACATTCTTTCTCTCACATTCACACACACCAGTCTCTTTCTCTCACACACACCGTCACCTTATCAACCAGTCTCTCTCATGCACGTGCACACACACAGCCCTCCCGCTCCCATGCTCTCTCTCACACACACAGGCTTCTCACTCCCATGCTTTCTCACATACCCAGATTTCTCACTTCCATGCTTTTTCTCTCTCTCACACTCACATACACATCAGTCATCTCTCTGAGCAGTCACTTTCATTGTCTCTCACACACGAGCTCGCTGACCAGTTTCTCTCAATCACACACACATGCTCTCAATCAAATGCATTCTCTCACTTACACACAGGCTGGCTGCTTCTCTCTCTCTCTCACTTCCACTCCCCCCCCCCCCCCAGCACAAATAGTAGCTGCAGCAGCTTCCTCCTCCAGCCCCTGCAGGCCAAGAAAGAAGAAACCCATCGGCCGCGGGAGGCTCATGCTGCTGTCTCCTTTCCCGATTACCAGCTCCTTCGACTGCTCGGGGCCGTTCCTGCTGTCGCCGCTGCAATTTTTTCATGCGGCACGGCTCTTTCTTCCCGCACATCACTTCCTGTTCCGGTTCAAAGGGGGGGGGGGCGGGAAGAAGAAAAGGGCAGCCGCGGATGCCACAGCTTTTTTTTTTTTGCACCGCTGCCGTTCCCGCTGGGCTTGAACGTGCTGATAGCCCAGCGGCAATGGCAGTGCGGTGCGCGGGAAGGAGAAAGCCGTGCCGAATGAAAAAATTGCAGCGGCGATAGCAGGAACGGCCCCGAGCAGTCGAAGGAGCTGGTAATCGGGAAAGGAAGGAGACAGCAGCATGAGCCTCCCGTGGCCGATGGGTTTCTTCTTTCTTGGCCTGCAGGGGCTGGAGGAGGAAGCTGCTGCAGCTACTATTTGTGCTTGGGGGGGGGGGAGTGGAAGTGAGAGAGAGAGAGAAGCAGCCAGCCTGTGTGTAAGTGAGAGAATGCATTTGATTGAGAGCATGTGTGTGTGATTGAGAGAAACTGGTAAGAGAGCAGGTGTGCCCTATAAGACGATACCCGGCGTATAAGACGACCCCCGACTTTTGAGAAGATTTTCTTGGATTAAAAAGTCATCTTATACGCCGGAAAATACGGTATATCGGACGATATTTTAAATCGTCAAAAAACGATTCACATCCCTATTAGTTCCTGAACCAATTGCTCCATGAAGCAGTCATTTATTACATCCAGGAACTTTATGTCTCTAGCAAGTCCTGATGTTACATTTACCCAGTCAATATTGGGGTAATTGAAATCTAGAGAGAAAAGAAGCCAAACCTTGCACATAAGCAAGTATCACAGTACACTGGTGCAGGATAAATATTTCATCACCATCAATTTCTATGATAACTTGAAAACTTCAGAGCATCAAGAATATATATAATTCAAACCGGCAACTCCATGAATTCCAAGTAATGCTTTAAACTCGGTCCCCCGACACGGACCCGTGTTTCGCTAGGCTGCGTCGGGGGGGACCAGGGGTACATTCAAATCTAAAGTGTAAAAACAGATATAAGTCAACTCAAATAATGGTGAGGCAGGCTACATTGTAACATTCGTTAAGCAAAAGTACATACCTCTAAAATGTCACCCGGAGCGCGAAGGCTCTCACAGGTGTCTGCCATTTAAACACAGGAAAAGGCGCGAACGTGACAGCTTTCGCGAGAGCTGTCAAAAATTCCTTGACAGCTCTCGCGGGAGTCGTCAACAGCCAGCAAATCTCGGTGGATACATCCCTAATAAAACAGGTGCCACTCAATTTCTCTGTTGAGGCCCTGGGGGACAACCGTATCAAGCGTAAAAATCCACCTCTGCTCCCTCCGACCCAGAGCCTCGGGGAAGTCCCCGCCCCGAAGGGGGGGACGTACTACCTCGATAACTGAAAAGAGGAGATCAGAGACGGTGTGACCAGATTCAATCCAATGCAAAACCAGGGGCTCATCTACTCTATGAAGGCGAATATTTGAACAATGCTCAATCATGCGGGTCTTTAGCATTCGCATGGTTTTGCCAACATAGAGTAGAGAGCAGGGACATTTTATAATGTACACTACACCCTTTGTGAAGCAGTCTGATGTGGAGCGAAGTTTAAACACTTGCCCCGTGCGAAGGTGTATAAACTCAGAGGACAAAGTCGTATGGCTGCACATAGTGCAGCGGCCGCATGGGCCGTGTATTCCAAAATTGTCAGGAATATCATCTGAAGGGGATGTGTGGACCAGCCGGTCCCGCAAATTTTTTCCCCGTCTAAAAGTAAAGCGTAAAGAACTGTCAAACAATTCAGTCATAGCCAAAGATGCCCAATGTCTCCTAATCATCGTGGAAATGGCTCTCCCCTTAATAGAGAATGGTAAAATACAGTTGTTAGTGTCATCTTCTAAGTGAGTGGACTGTAAAAATAACCATTCCCGGTTAGAGTACAATGCCCTTTTGAAGGCCCGTTTAACCACTCTGTGCGGGTAACCGCGCTCTATAAAACGTTCACTCATCATGCGCGCTTGTACCAAAAATTCTGAACGGGTAGAACACAGTCGGCGTAGACGTAAGAATTGTCCAGAGGGAATGTTATCCCGCAAAGCACGGGGATGGCAGCTCTGATACTGTAACAAGGTAACAAGGTAACAAGGTAATTGAAATCTCCCATTATTACTGCACTGCCAAATTGGTTAGCTTCCGTGATTTCTCTTAGCATTTCATCATCTGTCTGACCATTTTGTCCAGGTGGGCGGTAGTATACTCCTATCACTATACTCTTACCCAACACACATGGGATTTCTACCCATATAGATTCTACTGAGCATTTAGTCTCTTGTATGATCTTTAGCCTGTTGGACTCTATACCCTCCCTGACATAAAGTGACACACCCCCACCAAGTTGATCCTCCCTATCATTGTGATATAATTTGTACCCTGATATAGCACTGTCCCGTTAGTTATCCTCCTTCCACCAAGTCTCTGTGATGCCAATTATGTCAATCTCATCATTTGCTGCTATACACTAACTCTCCCATCTTACTTCTTTGACTTCTGGCATTGGCATACAGACATTTCAAAGTGTGTTTTTTGTTTGTATTAACAACCTGCTTTTCAGTTGTTTGGGATAATTCGGAAATCATTAGCTTTGGTGACTTTTTATATAAGGGCACACGGACTATGTTTGCTTTTAATGGAACCTCTCTGTTGGGATGCCCTAACTCTCCTGTTTCATTAGTATCCTTCAAGGATACATTTCTCTGAACCATGCACTGCTGAGTGATTGTCGGCTTTCCCCCTTGTTCTAGTTTAAAAGCTGCTCTATATCCTTTTTGAAAGTTAGTGCCAACAAAAAAAATTACAACAAAAATATGAGTCCCTAAGCCCTACGGTTCTCAGACAATAAAAACACAGATAGGAAAATCTTACTGAAATAAGAGAAAGGACGGGAGTAAAAGCTTCCTTCTTCTTTAAGAAAGGTTCTCCAAAATTCTGAACCAATAATATGGGCAATGCATTCTGTCTCCAAATCTTTACCTAAACCTTTACCCAGCAAAATAAATCAAATGTGGGGAACTGCACAGACAGGGCTGTCCCAGAGTAAGGTAACTCTGGAAAAACTGAGCTAAGAATCCACCCACTGAGATGGTAGCAGGGGTTTATAAAGACTATGACCACACTATCTGATTAAGAACATAAGAACATAAGAAAATACCATACTGGGTCAGACCAAGGGTCCATCAAGCCCAGCATCCTGTTTCCAACAGTGGCCAATCCAGGCCATAAGAACCTGGCAAGTACCCAAAAACTAAGTCTATTCCATGTTACCATTGCTAATGGCAGTGGCTATTCTCTAAGGGGCGGATTTTAAAAGCCCTGCTCGCGTAAATCCGCCCGGATTTACGCGAGCAGGGCCTTGTGCGCCGGCGCGCCTATTTTCCATAGGCCTGCCGGCGCGCGCAGAGCCCCGGGACTTGCGTAAGTCCCGGGGTTTTTCGAGGGGCGCGTGTCGGGGGTGGGGCCGATCGGCACGGCGTTTTGGGGGCGGGACGTGGCGTTTCGGGGGCGGGCCCGGGGGCATGGCCGCACCCTCCGGAACCGCCCCCGGATCACGTCTCCATGCGCCAGCAGCCCGCTGGCGCGCGTGGATTTATGTCTCCCTCCGGGAGGCGTAAATCCAGGGATAAAGGTAGGGGGGGGTTTAGATAGGGCTGGGGGGGTGGGTTAGATAGAGGAAGGGAGGGGAAGGTGAGGGGAAGGCGAAAGGGAGTTCCCTCCGAGGCCGCTCCGATTTCGGAGCGGCCTCGGAGGGAACGGAGACAGGCTGCGCGGCTCGGCGCGCGCCAGCTGCCCAAAATCGGCAGCTTTGTGCGCGCCGATCCAGGATTTTAGCAGATACGCGCGGCTACGCGCGTATCTGCTAAAATCCAGCGTACTTTTGTTTGCGCCTGGTGCACCAACAAAAGTACGCGAAGGCGCACTTTTTTAAAATCTACCCCTAAGTGAACTTAATAGCAGGTAATGGACTTCTCCCCCAAGAACTTATCCAATCCTTTTTTAAACACAGCTATACTAACTGCACTAACCACATCCTCTGGCAACAAATTCCAGAGTTTAATTGTGCGTTGAGTAAAAAAGAACTTTCTCTGATTAGTTTTAAATGTGCCCCATGCTAACTTCATGGAGTGCCCCCTAGTCCTTCTATTATCCGAAAGAGTAAATAACTGACTCACATCTACCCGTTCTAGACCTCTCATGATTTTAAACACCTCTATCATATCCCCCCTCAGTCGTCTCTTCTCCAAGCTGAAAAGTCTTAACCTCTTCAGCCTTTCCTCATAGGGGAGCTGTTCCATCCCCTTTATCATTTTGGTTGCCCTTCTCTGTACCTCGCAACTATATCTTTTTTTAGATGTGGCGACCAGAATTGTAAACAGTATTCAAGGTGCGGTCTCACCATGGAGCCATGGGGGAGCCAAACCCCAACCTCTATTCAAACCACTCTCTCTGCACCCCCCACCCCCTTCCCCAGAACCTCTTGCTTTAACCTTCTAGTAAGGAAGCCTATGGCTCTCTACATTCAGTAGCAGATGTTACTTATGTGCATATATTTTAATTGTTATGCGTATAACTCTTTGAAAATTCACCTCCTATATACATTATCTTAAACAGAAAAAGAAAGTATTAAAGGCAATTCTCTCTTTAAGACTTGGTGCAAAGTTCACAGATAAAAAATATCAGTGGACTTTATCCCCAGGTTGACGGTTTAAAAATGTCCCCTTATAAATGTTTTACCTCCTACTGAGATTCTGGCTTTCTTCCAGACCAAAATGACTACTAGAACGTTACAGTACAATAAATAATGGCCTTACCTGAGCGATTTCCAGCAGAGCTAAGATGTAGAGGGAAGCACAGGTGGCTGACATAGACCCCCTTTTCATTGTCAGATAGTCCTTTAAGAAAAAAAGAAATGTCACTGAACCAGAAACAAATTATCTCTATCCAGGCACCACAATGGGTCAATGGAGGAGAGAAAATGGTGACTTTGCCTCTGTTCCCTGCTCTGAGCATTATAAGGAGAAAGATAGTAACAAAGGCAATGAGTGGCAGATTAGCCACAAAAGCCACGGTTTGAATCCTGCTTCTACCACCAATACTCCTTGTTACCTTGGGCAAGTCACTTCACTCTCCCTTGCCTGAGGAATAAACCTTCTGAGGCCAGGGAAATATAGTTCCTGAATGTAGTAGTAATTTAGTACAGGGAAGTTTGTCATGATCTGATAGAGAATAAAGAAGGAATATTATTACTCTTTTGTCTGGACATTCACCTCCATGAAGAAAGTTAGTCCTGGGTCTCCATGGAGAGCTGGAAACAAATCTTCCCAAGCATCAGTACCTGCACTGCAGAGAATGTCATCTCAAGCATTCGGCCACCATAAAGAGATTATCTGAGAATTTATGCAAATATTATGGCCAGAATTTGAAAGGCTATTTTGAAACCACAATAATTTTTAATCTTCTACAAGTGAACTGAACTGAGATTGCTTTTTTTATTTATTTAATTCTTTTCTATATCAATGTTCATGACACATATCACCTCGGTTTACATCGAACAAGGGTGGATTAACATTAGCTTACTCGTTTAAGAAGTGAGGTAAGTTACAGAGAGTTACTAGAGAACGAGATTGGAAAAGAAAAGCAAGGTAGGGAGTGAAAGGAAGGAACATATAAGTGATAATGGTTACAACAATAATATACTTATTCGATAACAACATTGTGACTTACTGAGTGCAACATAACATTTTATAAGGTTAAGGATAGGCTTGTTTAAATAGCCAGCTCTTAGCGGGCAGTGTTCCTGGTGTAGATCTGGAGGCATGGCATTCCACAGAGATGGACCAGCTGTGGAGAAGGCACATTTCCTAGTGGCGGTGTGTATAGGGGATTTGGTGGAAGGGGGGGGGGTGGAGGGGTTCTTTACAGGCAGCTCTAACCAGTCTATTTGAGGTGTGGAGTCACAGCGGGATTTTTAGCTCAAGCGAGTGCTGATTATAGATGCTCTTGTGAATGATGGCGAGAGACTATATTATAGAGGATTCAGAAGCTTATGGGGAGCCAATGGAGATACCTGAGGATGGGCGTGATGTGATCTCCTCGGCTGGAGTTGGTTAGGGTTCTGGAGGCGGCATTCTATAACATCTGTAGGGGTATTGTGGTAGTTGCGGGGAGGCCCAGGAGGAGGGAGTTGCAGTAGTCGATTTTTGAGAAGAGGGTGGCTTGGAGGACCGTCCGGAAGTCATCTAGGTGGAGGAGGGGTCTAAGCTTTTTCAGAATTTGTAATTTGTAGAAGCATTCTTTTGTTGTGTTGTTAACAAATTTTTTTAAGTTCAGTCGGCTGTCCAATATAACTCCAAGGTTTCTCACTTGGGCAACTGTGGCAGTTGGGGGGCTTGGGAGGTGAAGATTATTGTGGTCCGGGGAGATGAGGAGGAGTTCTGCCTTGGCTGTGTTGAGGACTAGGTTAAGGCTGGTGAGGAGGAGATTAATGGAGGGAAGACAGCTATCCCAGAACGAGGGTTTTTGAAAGGGATTCTGTTATGGGAATCAGTATCTGCACATCATCAACGTATAAGAAATGTGTTAGATTTAGATTTCCGAGGAACTGGTAGAGGGGTAGGAGATAGATATTAAAGAGGGTAGGGGAGAGGGAGGAGCCTTGGGGTACTCCAAGTGTTGAGCTGATTGGGGGGATTGTTTATTGTTTATTCTGACCTTAAAGAATCTGTTGCTGAGGAGGGACTGAAACCATCTGAAGACTGTTCCTGAGATACCTATGTCAGAGAGGCAGTTAAGGAGGATGGAGTGATTCACTGGGTCAAACACGGAAGAGATATCAAGCAGTGCCAGTAGGTATGGTTGTCCTTTGTCTAAACCCACGAGGAGGTTATCCGTGAGGGAGATTAGGAGGGATTCTGTGTTTAGTGACTTACGGAATCCAAACTGAGCGGAGTAGAGTATCTTGTGTTTGTCTAGATAATTGGAGAGTTGGGTGTTGACTAGTTTCTCCATGAGTTTAGCGATAAATGGCAGGTTGGAGGTGGAACGGAAGTTAGAGGGATCTCTTGGGTCAAGGTTGGGTTTCTTCAGTAGAGGTTTAAGGGTGGCGAGTTTCAGAGTTCCGGTACTATTCCTTGGAACAGGGAGCAGTTTATAATTTCAGCCAGGGATTTGGAAATGGTGTTTGGAATGGTGAGCAGTAGTTTTGTCGAGATGGGGTCAGAGGGATGGGACGAGGGTTTCATGTTCTTGAGGATGGATTCGATTTCAAGGGATGAAGTGTGTTATGAATCAGAAGGTGGACCCCTGCTCTGAAGTAGAGTCAGCGCTACCTAAGAGGGAAACAATACCCTTAGGTCTCTACCGTCGAAGGGCGAGGCCGAAGCCTGTAGCTGTTGACTGAAGACTTCACTCTGGAAGCTCTAGATCCCCCCAGGAGAAGCCCATAGGGACCCAGCCACTGGGACTTAGGAGACTTCTCTGAAGACTGAAGAAAGCTCTGGATGCAGGCGCCTCCTGCGGATCGTGGGCTCCAGATGGCTGGCACCTCCAGCAGTTCGCAGTAGTCTTGAGTACGGAGTCTTAGAGTAGTGCAGAGCCGGTCCACGGGTTTGGTACACAAGAAGGGTCGAAATCCAGTCCAAGATCAAAGCAGGAGAAGGGTCCGAAGCCAGTCCAGGAGAAATCAGGAGAAGGGTCGCAAGCCGTACCAGGATCAAGCCAAGGAAAACACGAACGCCGGTCCAGAAGTCAAAGCCATGAGTCAGTTCAACAGAGCAAGGAAGCAGGACGAAGAACAAGGAACAAGAAGCTCGGGACAATACCCAGCCAGGAACCTTGATACCAATTCAAGGTCTGAGGATCAGACCTTGCCTTAAATGCAGGAAATCGAGGGAGGAGTCTCAGGAGGAGCCATGACAATTTCCTGTCATGGCTCCTTTAAGAATTCTCATCAGCAGCGTGCATGGCTCTAGTAGAGAAAAAGGGGGGGGAGCCAGTCCGGCCAAGAGGAAGATGCGGCCAGGCCAGGCCAGGCAGTGGCAGTGGCCGCAAGAAGGGAACCAGAGAGGACTACCTGCCACCGCAGGAGCCCTCAGCGAAGCCCGACGCTTCGGGTAGGTTATCTTCACCGCGGCCGTCGGCCTTTCCCTGGCTGCGGTCCGCCACGGCCATTGGCCATGATACCCGGCCCCGGCCACAGGCTGCCACAGCCGGCGGCTCTAACAGTACCCCCTCCTTTAGGCCTCCCCCTAGAAGGCTTGGGTTTACCAGGGTGTTTGGTGTGAAAGTCCATGAGGAGAGACTTATCCAGTATATTCTTAGCAGGCTACCAGGAATTCTCCTCAGGACCAAATCCTTCCCATGCTAGGAGGTATTCCCAGGTGGTGCCCCGTCTACGGACATCCAGAACGTCACGTACTTGATATATGGTTTCGTCCACTGCTCTATGTTGCCCTAGTTAGGGAGGTTTCCGGGTAGGCCAAGTGAGGACCAACGGTTTCAGAAGGGACACATGGAAGGAGTTGTGAATTCTCAATGTGGCGGGCAATCGAAGTTGGTAGGTCACAGGACCTAATTGTCGCAGCACCGTGAATGGACCAATGTAGCGAGGGGCCAATCTCATAGAAGGTACTCTGAAACGGATGTGCCAGGTGCTGAGCCAGACCTTTTCCCCTGGACAGAACTGGGGAGCCCGTCGTCAATGTTTGTCAGCAAATCTCTTTGTGGATTGAGCTGCTTTACATAACATCTATTGAGTATGGACCCAAAGCTGTTTCAGCTGTGCAGCTGTTAGCTGAGCCGCAGGCAAAGGAACAGGCAGCGATACAAGCAAGGGTGGCCTGGGCTGATGACCAAAGACAATCTGAAAAGGAGATGCCCCCGTTGAGGTGCCAGCATGCGAATTGTGTGAGAATTCAGCCCAGGAAAGAAGGGACGTCCAATCATCCTGTCGAGAGTTGACATAAAGCCGTAGAAACTGTTTCAACATACGATTTGTGGTGGTAAAGTCCAGAGAAATACGGAACTTCTTGCAGAGGTTGAGCCAGTATTGAGCCTTGAACTGAGCACCCCGGTCAGAGGTGATGTGCTGAGGCAGTCCATGAAGGCGGAAAATGTGAAGCATGAATAATTGAGCCAGCCGTGGAGCATACAGGAGGGAGGGCAGTGGGATAAAGTGGGCCATTTTTGAAAAGCGATCTACCACCACCCATATCACAGTATTGCCTACAGATGGTGGAAGTTCCACTATAAAGTCTGTGGAGATATGTGTCCATGGTTTCGTGGGAACTGGTAACGGTTGTAAAAGGCCCCAAGTTTTCCTTGTAGGAATTTTATGTTGAGCGCAAGTTGGGCATGAATCTACATAAGCTCTTATATCCTTCCACATCTCGGGCCACCAATAGTATTGTTGGAGGAGTGTTTGAGTTCGTACTCATCCGGGATGACCGGCTAACTGGGAATCGTGACCCCAAGCCAATACTTTATTACGGAGTCTTTTAGGCACCACTGTTTTACCCGGTGGAACCGTGAATGTAGCAGAGAGAATAATGCGAGCCGGGTCAATGATATGCTGTACGAGCTCTTCTGTATCGTCGGTGGAGAAGGATCGGGATAAGGCATCAGCCTTAATGTTCTTATCAGCTGGTCAGTAACATAATTCAAAATTAAAACATGTGAAAAAGAGGGCCCACCGAGCCTGACGGGGGTTCAAACGTTGAGCTTCCTGAAGATATGTCAAGTTTTTATGGTCCATGAAGACTGTTATGCGGTGTTGTGCTCCCTCCAACCACTGCCGCCACTCCTCAAATGCCAGCTTAATGGCGAGAAGCTCCTTATCCCCGATGGAGTAATTGAGTTCTCCCGGAGAAAATTTCTTGGAGAAGTACGAGCAAGGGTGAGATGTTCCCTATGTATTGGTCTGACTTAAGACAGGCTGCCACAGCCGCCGGCTGTGGCAGCCTGTGGCCGGGGCCGGGTATCATGGCCAATGGCTGTGGCGGACTGCAGCCAGGGAAAGGCCGACGGCCGCGGTGAAGATAACCTACCCGAAGCGTCGGGCTTCGCTGAGGGCTCCTGCGGTGGCAGGTAGTCCTCTCTGGTTGCTGATGCATCCACTTGAACAATAAATGGAAGTCTGGGATCGGGATGTCGGAGACATGATTGTTGTAGGAAAGAGTTCTTAAGTGCCTGGAAAGTTTCTTCCGCCTCTATGGGCCAAGCCTTGATATTTGCCCCCTTTCGAGTCAGAGCAATGAGAGTTGCAGCTAGTTTAGAAACGTTCAGGATAAAACTACGATAATAGTTCGCAAATCCAAGAAAGTGTTGAAGTGCACGTAATCCATTTGGCTGAGGCCATTCTTTGATGCATTTCAACTTGGAGGGGTCCATTTGAAAACCTTGTTTAGAGATAATATACCCCAGGAAGGGTAGAGATTCTCTTTCAAAAATGCATTTTTCAATCTTGGCATACCGTCTGTTTTCTCTTAGGCGTTGTAAAACCTGAACGACATGTTGCCGGTGTGACTGAAGATTGTGAGAAAATATTAGAATGTCATTAAATAGACCTCTATACAGACATAAAGTAAATCTCGAAATATTTCATTAATAAGGTGTTGAAAAACTGCGGGAGCATTAGTCAATCCGAATGACATAACGAGATATTCATAATGGCCATCTCTAGTATTAAAAGCCGTTTTCCATTCGTCACTTTCACGAATCCTGATTAGTTTATATGCTCCTCTGAGATCTAATTTAGAAAATACCTGGTCTCCTTGTAAACAATCAAAAAGTTCAGCAATTAAGGGTAATGGGTAGTGGTCTTTTATAGTGATGGCATTGAGTCCATGGAAATCGATACATGAACGCAGAGTCCCATCTTTTTTCCCCACGAAGAAGAAACTGGCTCCGGTCGGAGACGTGGATCGTTGAATGAACCCCTTTTGTAGGATCTCTTGAATGTATTTGGTCATGGCCTGGGTATCCGAGGTGGATAATGGGTAGACCCTACCCCGAGGTGGTGTCGCGCCCGGAACCAGATTAATGGCACAATCAAACTCCCGATGTGGAGGCAAGGTATCAGCGGCTGTTTTGGAGAAAACATCAGCAAATTGACCATACTGAGATGGCAAACCCTCAAGAAGAGTAGTACAGATATAACTGTCTGCAGGAGTAGTTCCTTTAAGGCAGGTTTCTTGGCATGCTGAAGCCCAGTGAAGAAGCTTTAAAGACCTCCAGTCGAACTGAGGGTTATGACGTTGTAACCAGGGGATGCCCAAAACCAAGGGATGTATGGCTCTCAGGATGACGTAAAAGGAGATCTGTTCTGAATGATTGGGTGCAATGTGACAAACCAGTGTAACTGTTTGGTGAGTTATTCTCCCCAGAAGAGGATCTCCGTGGATGGAAGATAGAATCAATGGCCTAGGGCAAGGGGAATGTGTAGTTGTTCCACTACATCTTGGAGGATGAAGCTCCCTCCTGCCCCCAAATCTACTAAACCCAGTGTAGAAAATCGGAGACCTCCAAGAACCAAGGAGACCTGTAGATTGAGTGGGGGAGCTGGAGACGTGATGCCTAGGGTTACTCCCCACAGGAGCCTAGGCTTGGGAGTTTCCCGGACGTGTTGGGCAATGAGCTATGAGATGACCTGCTCCTCCACAATACAAACAGAGACCCGCTCGGAGGCGGCGTTGCTGTTCCTCTGGAGAGAGGGGGCCACGTCCTAATTGCATAGGTTCTTCAACAGTTCCTTCAGTAGTGGACATAGTTCGTGGAATGGAAGCAGCTGGGCGAGAGGAGGTAGTAACCGCCATGGACCTTCTTGTGTTGAATCCCTCGCGAGCTCTTTCTTGAAGTCGGCGATCGATCCAGGTTACCAAGTCCACAATAGAGTCCAATGATCGAGGTAACTCTCGGGCTGCCATCTCGTCCTTTATTCTGGATGACAGGCCTTCTAAATATATAGATCATAGACAATTCTCCTCCCAGTGGAGTTCGGATGCCAGTGTTCTAAATTCAATGGTATAGTCCGACAGTGGTAGACTTCCTTGCTGAAGTTGCAGAAGTTTGGAACCAGCGACCACCTGTTTCCCTGGGTCATCAAATACTGCTTGAAATAATTCCAAAAATTTCAGAAGATCTTGTAGGACTGGATCCGACCGTCACCAAAAGGGAGAAGCCCAAGCCAGGGCTTTACCCTCTAACAGAGACAGGATATATGTAGTTCTTGTAAGGTCATCCGGGAACAACGAGGCTTGAAGATGAAAGTGCATGCTGCACTGATCGAGGAATCCCTGACACAGGCGAGGATCACCTGCATAGGGCGGAGGGATAGGCAAAGGGATCGTAGACCGGGTATTGCTCGGCATTACCAATGGCACTGGTGGAGAAACTGCCTGAGCAGCCACCATCGAATCCAGACGTGCGTTGAGTCGTTCCAAGGAAGATGCCATGTAATCCAGTATGCGTTGCTGTTCCATGACCTTCTGGGCTAGTCCTGGAATGGCTTGTCGAGCTGAGGCCTCCACCGGGTCCATGGCCTTGGTATTCTGTTATGAATCAGACGGTGGAACCCTGTTCCGAGGTAGATTCAGCGCTACTTAAGACGGAAACAATCCCCTTAGGTCTCTACCGTTGAAGGGCGAGGCCGAAGGCTGTAGCTGTTGACTGAAGACTTCGCCCTGGAAGCTCGAGATCCCCCCAGGAGAAGCCCGTAGGGACTCGGCCGCTGGAACTTAGGAGACTTCTCCTAAGAAAGGCCTGGATGCAGACTCCGCCTGCGAGTTGTGGGTTCCAGATGGCTGGCGCCTCCAGCAGGTTGTAGTAGTCTTGAGTACGGAGTCTTAGAGTAGTCCAGAGCCGGTCTGCGGGTTCGGTACACAAGAAGGGTCAAAATCCAGTCAAAGATCAAAGCAGGAGAAGGGTCCAAAGCCAATCCAGGAGAAATCAGGAGAAGGGTCGCAAGCCGTACCAGGATCAAGCCAAGGAAAACACGAATGCCGGTGCAGAAGTCAAAGCCAAGAGTCAGTTCAACGGAGCAAGGAAGCGGGACGAAGAACCAGGAACAAGAAGCTCGGGACAATACCCAGGCAGGAACCTTGATACCAAGGCAAGGTCTGAGGATCAGACCTTGCCTTAAATGCAGGAAGTCGAGGGAGGAGTCTCAGGAGGAGCCATGACAATTTCCTGTCATGGCTCCTTTAAGAATTCTCATGAGCCGCACGCACGGCTCTAGTAGAGCAAAAGGGGGAGGAGCCAGCCCGGCTCAGAGGAACCATGCGGCCGGGCCAGGCAGTTGCAGTGGCCACAAGAAGGGAACCAGAGAGGACTACCAGAGAGGAAAAAGATTGGATAAGTTCTTGGTGGAGAAGTCCATTACCTGCTATTAAGTTCACTTAGAGAATAGCCACTGCCATTAGCAATGATAACATGGAATAGACTTAGTTTTTGGGTACTTGCCAGGTTCTTGTGGCCTGGATTGGCCACTGTTGGAAACAGGATGCTGGGCTTGATGGACCCTTGGTCTGACCCAGTATGGCATTTCCTTATGTTCTTAACCTGCATGGAACGGCAGTTATTACCCTTAACAGAAGCCATGGGGTAACCTGCATGGAGCGGCAGTTATTACCCTTAACAGAAGTGTTACGACCATGGCAGCTATGCAGCCGCCTCACCACCAGAGGTCCCCCACGAGCATGCTCTTCTGGCTGGCCCACTCCTTCCTTCCTGTCTACTCTATATCCCAGACTCTTCTTTATAACCCTGTCTAGTAGTTCCATCAGTGCTTCGGCATCGAGCTCACTTGGGCTCCCTGCTCTAACCGGTCTGTTGTCTGCCTACTGTGTGTGGCCTACGGGCCTTCAGCCTATAGTGTGTGGTCTCCGGGCCCTCTGTCTGCTGTGTGTGGCCTCCGGGCTCTCTGTCTGCTGTGTGTGGCCTATGGGCCCTCTGTCTGCTGTGTGTGGCCGTCAGCGAAGCCCGATGCTTTGGGTAGGTTATCTTCACCGCGGCCGTCAGCCTTTCCCTGGCTGCGGCCCGCCGCGGCCGGTGGCCATGAAACCCGGCCCCGGCCGCGGGCTGCCACGGCCGGGGGCTCTTACAAAGTAAGTTCGAAGGACTCGAAGTTAGCTTTCAGGTTGATGGAGGTGATGTATGTGGGTGGGGGGCAAGTTATTAGAGGAGATGAGAGGGGCTATGAGGTTGGAGATTTTTTTTTTTTTTGGAAGAAGGTTGCAAGTTCATTGGACTTTGTTTGGGCTTGGTCATTGGGGATGGAGGGAGGGGAGGATTTTGTGAGTTCTGAAACCTATGAGAACAAGGCCTTCGCGTCATAGAGAAAGTTGTGAATTTTGTGGGCGTAGAAATCTCTTTTTGCACAGAGTATGATGGTCCTGTAGCTGTGCATGGAGGATTTGTAAGCAGTCAGCGAGATGGGGGATGGGTCGTTACGCCATTTATGTTCTTTGTGTCTAAGCTCTTGTTTAAGTTTCTTTAGTTCGGGCGAGAACCAGGGTTTTTTGTTCTTAAGGGCCAGGTTTATTTCTTTAGCTGTTAAAGGGCATATACGGTGTTGGCCACCGAGTTTGTAATGTTGACCCAGGAGGAGATTTAGATTGGGGTTAGTGATTCTCTGTAATCTATATAAATAAAAATGTTAAATAGTTTGTACGTCATCGCTAATCTCGCCAACCGCTTAACCGAATGCATTCAAATTTGCATACAACATTCACTTCCCATACGGGAAGGATCTTATGCACTTACATTACATATAGGTCACACCTGTGACAGGTAATACAAGTTTAAAAATTGCTTACACAAAACAGCGACATCTGGTGGCCGTCGGCACAAGCGCAACCTCTTACACCTTTCACACACACTCACACACCACACCCCACCCCCACACAGGGCTATTGTCTTTCATTCACACTCCCTCATAACACACAGAAATCCACACTCATCACACCACACACCCCCACCCGCACGCCTGCCAATGTCACTTACTTCACCCACCCTCCCAAAACACGGATTCCTGGCTGCTACATTGGGAAGCCACGCATTTCACACACCCTCCGAATTTAAATTACCCTCTTCCACCCACCCACGCACTGCACTCTGATCACACACTACACCTGATACAAGTCCGTGCTTCTCCGCCGGCACCACAGGAATAGTCGAGGACACATCGCATTCATTAGGGCCGTCGGATGCCAGCAACTAAAATGGCGCCGGCGGACCTTGCCCTTACTATGCTATACGGAGACAACAATGACGTCGGTACACCATGTGACATAATAAGGGCAAGAGCCCGTCGGCGCCATATCCTCAGCGGACATTTGCCCTTTCTAGGTCAGGAATCCTGACGCACCACTTTCACCGGTGAAGTTTTGCGACATGGCAGCCGGCGGAACAAACCCGAGCACACACCCTCGCCACCGGCTGGCAGATTACACAGGGAGCCGGGGAGGAGCACGGTGGGGGACCGTTCTCATTTTCCGCCGTGCGTTTTTCACAGGGGGGGGGGGCACTCATTCTCTACATCTCCCGAGAGGGGGGCTGTAGCGTGGGTTGCTCTATTTCGCCGGGTTGGTGGGGGGGGGGGGGGGCAGGAAGGCGTGCTTGCATATTTAAACTATTCTTTGCTGGTGCTGTTCATTTGGGGTAAAAAAAAAACAAAAAACACACAAACTGTAACCTTTACTGCTCTGTTCTGTTTTTTCAACTTAACCAGGCTCTGCCACAGCTGAACCGATTGCTTTCAAATTTGGACACAAGCTTCACCTCACATACGGCAAGGTTATTCTACACTTCCATTACATATATGTCACACCGGGGGCTGGTAAAAAAGTTTTAAAATTTGGTTCCACAAAACAGCGACATCTGCTGGACGTAAGTGCAAGGTCTTACACCTTGCACAAACGCTCACACCCCACACACACGTGACCAATGTTTGGGATTCACACACCCTCTGAGCAGACACAAATCCACCCTCCTCACACCCCCACACCCCCCGCACACTTTCCAATTGTACTTACTTCACACACCCTCCCAAAACACACAAACCCCCACAAAATACCAGCATGCCACACCGGGAGGCCACTCACATGCCACATGTTTACAATTCCCACACCCTACGAACTCACACAAAAACACCCTCCTCACACCCCCCATGCACATGACTTTTCTACTTACTGCCCACACCCTCCGAACGCACGCAAAACGTCAAAATTGTTTGGGCTGCTCCAGCTGCGGGGGGGGGGGGGGGGGGGGGCAACACCGCTCCGTGACACATCGCATACACTACAGCCGTCGGCTGCCAGCAATCAAAATGGCGCCGACGGCTCTATCCCTTACTAAGACACTCGGGAACGCCAATGGCGGCAGTAGCCCATGTGACATAGTAAGGGCGAGGGCCCGTCGACGCCATTTTCTGGACTGGCAACCGGCGCACCTTCGCCCTTACTATCTGAGCGAGACGACCACTCCCATTGCTCCACCTCGAGGGCCAGGCCCCAATACTTCCATGCCGGAATGAACGCACGCTCCACCGACTACCATTTTTGACAGGTATTGGCGGGCCTGGGGGGGGTGTGTGTGTGTGTGTGGGGATGTTCTTGCGTCTATGTTTGGGGGGGGGGGGGCAGGGGGCGGTTATCCCCATTCTCTTTTCTTTCTTTTCCACTTAACCTGGCTCTGCCACTGCAACGCGTGGCCGGGTACGGCTAGTAATTTATAAAGAACAAATTGCTGAATTTTCAATGCTAATGCATCCTTCTTTGACTCTAATGCCACGTGCTTCTGTTTTCTGTAAAGTGTAAGGATCCAAATGTGTTATGTAAATGTGCATGTGCTTTGTGATTATGTTTGTTTTAGTTTATATATTTAGTCTGCCCAGTTGAGTTTCTTCCACTTTGTGTAGATGAGCATATAAATTCCCAAATACCAGCCTGTAGAGCAAATCTGCTCCATCCTTGTCTTTTGTCCAGCCCTGTAAAAGTTTTTAAAGTTACATTAGGTGTGGCTCGCAATGCTTTTTCTCTCTGCTGAGGACCCAGGTCATCATCAAAGGCCCAGAAGTTGCCTCTGATGATGCAGTGAAACCTGTGTCGCCAGGTACAGCCTTTTAATGAGGACGTCAGCACACAGGGGAGGGGGAGGGGAGCACATGGACAGGCGGGTCAGCATCTGCGCAGCGCGGCGCTGGCCCTTTAAAAGAAACCAATCACAACAGTACATGGGGGAAAGGAGGGCAGATCAGCGTCGGTGCAGCAGCCTGGGCTGGCTTGCTATTGGCGCTTTTTCTACAGCAAGCCAATGAGAAGAACAATTTTCTCCTCCTGCATCACTGCAGCAGCTGCTTCACCTAAACAGCTGCCTTCTCTTTTCTTAATCTGACGCTAAGGAAAAGAAAATCAGTCTCCAAACCACAACCTATCAAGCCCAGCATCAGTAATGAAACTACATACTTCGTTTGCATATAAGAGCAATAAACTTTACTGAATGATTAGCAGACTTAATCAATCTGCTCACTCCACAAACACATGAATATTGTAGAAACTTAGATATGAAATACCACTCAAAGATTTCAGCAGCTATCTTCAATCTTTTTTTTTTTTTTGCATTTTTTTGCATTTTCAAATATAACAATAGCAATCAGTTGAATGTAGATATCCAAGGCAAAAACACAAAGAAATATATAAGTACATCTTATATTCAAAGAAGAAATGTAATATAATGGTAATGACTCATAAAGACAGATGAAAGAGAGCAAAAACTTAAAAGAGGTAATCCGGGGGACGGAGAGAGGACAGAGTGCGAGGGGTTGGAAGAGCTCCTGCCCCTCGAAATTGGAAAATTGCCCCAGCATTTGCTGTCTCCTTGTTATTCTTTCACGGAGGTCTGCGGACCACTTCCTGTTTCCTGCGCCTGACATCATCAAGGGGAGGGACCGTTAGCACTAAACTGGACCCCCCTGCGGCGAGTATTCGGGGACGGAGAGAGGACAGAGTGCGAGGGGTTGGAAGAGCTCCTGCCCCTCGAAATTGGAAAATTGCCCCAGCATTTGCTGTCTCATTGTTCTTCTTTCACGGAGGTCTGCGGACCACTTCCTGTTTCCTGTGCCTGATGTCATCAAGGGGAGGGACCGGTAGTGCTAAAATCAGACCCCCCTGAGGCACACAGTCACCGCCGGCGTGCTGCCTAAGCCGCGCGTGCCAAAGGGGCGCGCGGCTTACCTCAAAAAGTGAAAATTGAAGACCAAAGAGAAGAAGAATACTACTACTATTAAGTAAGTTTAAAAGTTTTGGTTTTTGCTTGAAGCTCTCTCTACTTCCCTCTGTCCCTCATTGAAGGTCCTAGACTTATTAAAATTGGTGACGCTGAGAAAGATAACTGTTTATTCGAAATTATGCCACATACAAAGAGGAAGGGCAGACTGCGCCCAGAGACCCCGACTGCTCTCAACCTAGCTCCCTCTCAACCCTTGATTGAAAACTTTCTCAGAGCTTTAAATGCAGATACTCCGGGAGCTTCCGAATTAGATATGGAGCATGAGCAACTTCCATTATCTCAGGAACAATTACAGATCTCTTTAAGCCCCGGAGCACCTTTGACTCCAGAACCGCCCAAGTCTTCACTCAACCCAAATCCAGAGGTGATAAATCCTACCGAAGATGTAGATCTATTGCCTAACATCAGGGAAGGAAATGGAGTTAGTGTGAATACTCGAGGAAGTTCCAGAGATATTCCGTTGATAGTAGTTGAGGAGAGCAGCAAAGAAAGATCCATATCTCTGGAACCCTCTACATCAACACCAAAAGGCGTTAAAGGAGGGGTAGGGTTAGATAACTATCCGCAACGTGGTGAAAATATCATTAAGAAAGGAAATCCTCAATTTAAGGATAATGGTGGGGTAACCCTTGAAAATATATGGGAAGTTTTAATGGATTTAAAAACATCTATGAATAATTTAGAAGTAAAAATGTCTAAGGTACAAACACAAGGGAAAATTATAGAAGAAAAAGTAAGGAAAAATTCAGAGAAATGTGAGAATTTAGAGAAACAGCTAGTCCAGATTCAAGAGGTACAATTTGGACTGATAAAGGGAGAAACTTCGAATTCTAGAAGATTAGAGGTGTTAGAAAATAATTCTCGCTATAAAAATGTGAGAATATTGAATTTGCCGTCTGTAAAATTAATATCCCCTTTGGAACAATTTAAGAGATTTTTGAATGAATATTTATCAATTTCTTCTGAAAATATTCCTTTAATAGAAAAAATCTTTTACATTGTAACAAAAAAGCAAGAAAATCTTGATCTTTTAAATCAAACCCATCCATTAGTGAATCTCACAGATTTTATAGAAGAATCAATGGAAAATCAAATTGAGTCAAGGGGTACCTTATGTGTGAGGTTTCAGAAGATAGAAGATAGAGATAATGTTTTAAAATTATTTCTAAGAAACCGTGAAAAACTATACCTTAAGGGAAAAATGTGGATGTACCCAGACATCACTAGGAACATACAGATAAGGAGGAAAAATTTTCTTCAGATGGGCCCAGAAGTAAAACAGCTGGGAGCCCAGATGATAGTCTACTTTCCCTGTAAATGTATCGTAAAATATCTAAATGAGCGATATGTATTCTTAGAACCATTGGAACTTAAAAATTTTTTAGATTCAAGAGTTAAAAATGATATTTTTCACCAGGTTGGTCATTGGTTTATATAAATGAAGAAGCATTTAAACTCACTTATTCCTAGTATAAATTATAGCTTAATTATGCTCCAGATCAATTGAACTAGGATCTTCTTTTTTCTTTATAACAGGCAAATGTATAAAGAATTTCTTCTGTTCTAGTTTTCTTTCATTGTATTGATCATGTAATGGTCAATTATATATACAAAATTGCCATGTAATTGACAAGTGTTTATTTTTTGTCAAAAATTGTATAAGTTGCATAAATAAAAAATAAAAATAAAAAATAAAAAAAAAAGAGGTAACCCGAGTGGGGAATCTTCCCCCCAGGAAAACAATTGAAATAATTGAGTTCAACTGGTATCCTTAAACACTTGCCACTGATTCTACAGCTACATTCTCTTGGGACATTTAATCAAGAAACACACGGAGCTGCGACGTTTCGAAAAAGATATATTTCTGCTGCTGAATGACAACTTCACATGTACATGGAAATCTCAGCAATGTCTTTCCTCCCTTTGCTTCTTATTTATTATTATTATTAGGATCAATGTTATTTTTTACCTTTTTGTTCCCTATACACTTGTTAATTGTAAACCGACATGATGCGATTTTTATCGCGAATGCCGGTATAGAAAAATTTTAAATAAATAAATAAGTAAATGATGTGCTTCACGAATGTCGGTAAATAAAAGTTAATAAATAAATAAATAAAATAAATAAATCTCTGATCTCAAACCTAAGAATTTTTTCCTTCTATCTTGCGTTAATTTAGAGAAATCAGGGTAGATCCAGATTCTGTCCCCATGGAAATTGGCCATATGATTACGCATATATGATCTAAAAACTGCTTCTCTTTCTACTGCAAAAGAGAAAGAGACATGCAAGACGGATCTATTCGTTATGATGGTATTTAAATCTGATTCTATCACTCCTGTTAAATTTAGGGAAGTTTCTTCTATCATACTTCTACCAGGTATGGTGGAACATAATAAATCTTTGAGACCGTAGGTATAGCTTGTTGGGGCAATTTTAAAACTTCCACTAAAAACTCTTTAAACATATCATAAGGAGAGATCAAATAGTGCTTAGGAAAATTTAATATCCTAAGGTTTAAATATTTCAAAGTATTTTCCAATGTTTCAAACCTCTTTTCATAAACTAGCTATCTTCAACCTTTACAAACTCTTTGCATTGATTTCAAAGTCCCGGCTTGTGTCCTACCATGAAGCCCTTTGAATGCTGAAGAGTGAGAAATGACCTCAGCGTTTCTTCTGTTTCTAAGGGTTGAACCCTGGTTACAAAGGGGACCCTCACTCTCTGGCAATTCAAATGACTAAGTCCTTCACAGCATAGATCCTTAATTAAAAGGGACAATTTCTTTAGTTTCAGGGCAGAGCAGAGAACTCCCTGTGTCTTGCTCAGGAAGCAATGATCTGTTTGCACATTTTTACATCCTAACAACTTGTACTATTATACAGGCAAAATAATAATGAAACTCCATTACAAGGCTCCTAAATAATCATAGCTAACTACAATACAATTCACATCAATGCATGTATGAATGGGGGGGTTTTTTACCTTAATTATAACAGACAATTTCTTTAGTTTCAGGGCAGAGCAGAGAACTTCCTCTACTACAGCTCTGATGTCTGTTTACAGCCCTTAAAGAGACAGCACCCAATTGGCAGTCCTTCAGCGTCACAAGTGATACATTTTTTGATAGTGTCATTGTCCTCTTATTAAAGGTGGGTAACATGATCCCCCCTTAAAACCTGACGTCCCAGACAGGTACTTAAGCCCACTGATTATATATTAACTCTGTTTGTTTGCTCAATTTCTCCTGCATCATATTATTTAATAGGGATGTGAATCGGGCTTCTGACGATTGAAAATATCGTACGATATTTTCAAAATCGTCAGAAATCAGGGGCTCTCCGAAACCGATAGGAAAACCCCACTAAATTCTTCGTGAGGGTTCTCTTATCATTTTGGGGGAGGGTGGAAAAAATGGCACACAAAAATAACCCCTAAACCCACCCTTTAAAACTAATCCCTTAGCTTCCCCCACCCTCCCGACCCCCCAAAAAACTTTTTACAGGTACCTGGTGGTCCAGTGGTGGTCCCGGGAGCGATCTCCCGCTCCCGGGTCGTCGGATGCCACTAATCAAAATGGCGCTGATGGCCTTTGCCCTTACCATGTGACAGGGTATCTGTGCCATTGGCCGGCCCCTGTCACATGGAGGGAGCACTGGATGGCCGGCGCCATCTTTAAAAATGGTGCGCATCATCCAGTGCTCCTACCATGTGACAGGGGCCGGCCAATGGCACGAATACCCTGTCACATGTTAAGGGCAAAGGGCCATCGGCGTCATTTTGATTAGTGGCAGCCGACGGCCCGAGAGCGGGAGATCGCTCCCGGGACCCCCAGTGGACCACCAGGTACCTGTAAAAGGTTTTGGGGGGGTGGGGGAAGCTAAGGGATTAGTTTTAAAAGGTCGGGGTGGGTCTTTTGTTTATCGGCTTGGGCGCAGCCGATAAAAAAAAACCCAATCAGGCCAGACGAAAAAAAAATCACGATGTGAATCGGAATCGGAACCAATTCTGGTTCCAATTCACATCTCTATTATTTAATAGCTTGCATAACGGTACACACTTCAAGTGGGTCTTCTGCGTATGGTTGTCTTATCAGGCTGTGAGTATATATCCCCTTGGGCAATTGCACTTCAAAACCATCAAATCTGCTAGGCAATTTTCTCACTCTCTGCAGTCTTTGAGGTCATGGTGGTAACTCTACTTTATCTACTGATTTGTTTAAAGTCCTTTCCCCTTCCAAAGAGGACATTTATGTATTTAGTTATCAGGCTTTATATACAGTCGTTTAGAAATCATTCCATCACAATGGTTACAAAGCAATAAATTAAAATAATAAAAGTAATAAAATAATCACTGTTCTTCATCAACAGCACTGTTCCAATCACATGAGTTATCATGGGTTGCTGGTATGATAGGTACCGCAGGGTCTCCTTCCCATGACTCTGGATGAAACTCCTTTGCATTAGGATTTAGTTCTCCACTCAGCCGAGTTTCACCAGTACATGTACTCCCTTCCATTTCTACTGGATCTGGATTTCCGTTCTATATGTTATATAGAACGGAAGGGAGTGGAAGGGAGTGGACAGTGGAGTGCCTCAGGGATCTGTATTGGGACCCTTACTGTTCAATATATTTATAAATGATCTGGAAAGAAATACGACGAGTGAGATAATCAAATTTGCAGATGACACAAAATTGTTCAGAGTAGTTAAATCACAAGCAGATTGTGATAAATTGCAGGAAGACCTTGTGAGACTGGAAAATTGGGCATCCAAATGGCAGATGAAATTTAATGTGGATAAGTGCAAGGTGATGCATATAGGGAAAAATAACCCATGCTATAATTACACAATGTTGGGTTCCATATTAGGTGCTACAACCCAAGAAAGAGATCTAGGTGTCATAGTGGATAACACATTGAAATCGTCGGTACAGTGTGCTGCGGCAGTCAAAAAAGCAAACAGAATGTTGGGAATTATTAGAAAAGGAATGGTGAATAAAACGGAAAATGTCATAATGCCTCTGTATCGCTCCATGGTGAGACGCACCTTGAATATTGTGTACAATTCTGGTTGCCGCATCTCAAAAAAGATATAATTGCGATGGAGAAGGTACAGAGAAGGGCTACCAAAATGATAAGGGGAATGGAACAACTCCCCTATGAGGAAAGACTAAAGAGGTTAGGACTTTTCAGCTTGGAGAAGAGACGACTGAGGGGGGATATGATAGAGATGTTTAAAATCATGAGAGGTCTAGAACAGGTAGATGTGAATCGGTTATTTACTCTTTCGGATAGTAGAAAGACTAGGGGACACTCCATGAAGTTAGCATGGGGCACATTTAAAACTAATCGGAGAAAGTTCTTTTTTACTCAACGCACAATTAAACTCTGGAATTTGTTGCCAGAGAATGTGGTTCGTGCAGTTAGTATAGCTGTGTTTAAAAAAGGATTGGATAAGTTCTTGGAGGAGAAGTCCATTACCTGCTATAAAGTTCACTTAGAGAATAGCCACTGCCATTAGCAATGGTTACATGGAATAGACTTAGTTTTTGGGTACTTGCCAGGTTCTTATGGCCTGGATTGGCCTCTGTTGGAAACAGGATGCTGGGCTTGATGGACCCTTGGTCTGACCCAGTATGGCATTTTCTTATGTTCTTATGATATAGTCATCCTTACTATCATCAGCTTCATCCTTCTGCCTTTAACTCTGTACATATCCCCTTTTACATTTTTGAAAGAGCTATAACATACTTATTCCTATTATTATCTATATGCATTATCTTTACTAAGTAATTGTTGTTCTTGATTGGTTTCCTGTCATTTCCTTGCTAAGTTTACTGTTCCTATGTATCCCATTTAGCCCCCTCCTGTTCAATGTAATTTCCTCCTTCTGTTATGCTGTAAACCGATATGATGTTGCTACGAATATCGGTATAGAAAAGTTTATAAATGAATAAAATAAATTATCCCCAGACGCTTGTTGATACTGAGTGATTCATGGGTGATATTGCTCTCCTCCCTTGCAGAAATGAATCCACAGGGGCAACGTCCTTTCTGGCCCATCCCCAGTTTCTGGCCTTACCACATAAACTGATAGTTCTCTAGTTTGTTTCAGCAATGTACATTGATGGTTCCTTTGATCAGCAAGTTTATATTTTTCTCTCAACTTCACATTTTTAACCAGCACTCTATCTCCCTCTTCTACTGAGGATGGCATCACTTTTGCATCCCATCTGCATTTGTTGGCTGATTGGTACTTTTTTTATTGGTATTTCTCATCAAAAATGTACAACATTGAGGAGTGTGGGTTCCTGAACCCTCCTCAGATCAAAAACATCATAACAGAGTGCAATGAAATACCCCCGACTCCCTGATCTCTTTGCTTCCTTTCTTCCCTCCCCACCCCTAATGCCTCCTCTCCCTTTACCCCATCGCAGTTGACTCCAGTGCAGTCTACCGTCTCTCGTGCAGGTTCACCTCAGTCGAAAGGAATGGCGACTCAGTCGTTTATTTTTAAACTTCGGGCGTGATGTGGGAGTGCCTGGAGGTAAGGATTCCAGATAGAGAGGAAGACCCACCTCTGGCGCGGGGAGCTTCATGAAGCAATATTGTCCATATTCATCATGGAGTGAAAGTGGTTCCTCCAAGTCCATAAAGATGATACATCGTTGATCTTCCACACCAAGAGGATCACCTTTTTCCCCACAAGACAGGTCTTCTGTAAAAGCAAGCGAGAGCCAGGATCTCTAACCCTGATGGGAGAGCTACACCCAAACAGTAACCATAAGGGAACTACCAGAATAGCCACATCTAGTAAGTCTGCCATATAATTGGCCACCCTATGCCAAAAATGCTGGACCGAAGCACACGTCCAAAAGGCATAGCATAAAGTGCCAGTAGCCTTTTTGCACCACAGACATAAAGCAGAGTTGGTAATGGTCAATTGGGAAGCAACTTGAGCAGTAACATATGCCCGACTCAAGAATTTATACTGTAACTCCCTATAGTATATACTAGTAGAGATCCTGGCTATGCGCCGAAAGCCCACCCACAGAATAGACTGTGTAACAGTGAAATCGCCATCTCAGTTCCAGCAATCCACCAAAACCAAACAAAGATTGACCTTCACTTGCTGTCGCATGTACTTATAATAAACAGACATGAATGGGACTTTATCTTGCTCGAAGTGAAACAGCCGATCCAATGCCTGAAATACCGAAGGGTGTTTAGATAACTCAGGTAATGTGGCTAAGTAATGCCTAATCTGCAGATAAGGGAAAGTGTGCGCTACTCCCAAGTTGTACAAACTTCGGAATTCAGGGAGCGGAACAGTCTTCCCCTCCATCGTGATCAGCTGACCCAGGAAAGTTATCCCTCTGGCTTCCCAGAATTTAAAACTGGCTGATTGCATACCCGGGATGAACTCTGCATTACCCATAACTGGCAAAAATTGGGCACATAACTTAGAGACTTGCAATATAGCGGTAAATCAAAGCCACGTTTGTCTGATAGGTTTAACAAGAACAGCCTGCGCCAAAGAAGGCAGAAGACTCATGGACACCAATTACAAACCAAAGGTGAGGGCCAAAGACGCTGCCAAGGCTCCATCCACTAAGAGATTGACATACTGCGATTTGTCCAAGAGCCAATCACGTTTTGGGGTAGATTTTCAAAGGGTTTGGCGCGTAAGATATGCACGTAACCCCCAAAAGCTACCCCAAGCTGCCCCGGCGCCCACCGAGCCTATCTTGCATAGGCTCGGCAGTGCGCACAAGCCCCGGGACGCGCGTATGTCCCAGGGCTTGCAAAAAGAGCCGGGGTGTGGGCTGTCCTGGGTGGGGAGGGGGCAGGGAGGGGCATGGCCTGAGCCTCCAGGCACAGCGGCCATTTGCCGCTGTGCCCGGGATCGCGGGCTGACTGTCGGCCGGCGCGTAAGTTACGCCTGTCGGGAAGCAGGCGTAACTTCTTAAACAAAGGTATGGGGGAGGTTTAGATAGGGCTGGGGGGAGGGGAAGGGAGGGGAAGGTGCGGGGAGGTGAAAGGAAAGTTCCCTGAGGCCACTTCGATTTCGGAGCGGCCTTGGAGGGAACGGAGGCAGGCTGCGTGGCTCGGCGCGCAAGCTGCACAATTGTGCACCCCCTTGTGCACATCGACCCTGGATTTTATAGCATGCGTGAGGCTGCGCGCACATGTTATAAAATCGGGCATAGAGTTGTTCGCGCCGGGTTGCGAGGAACAAATCTGCGCCTTTGGCAGGCGTTAATTTCAGCCAGCACCAGGAAAGTGCACAGAAAAGCAGAAAACACTGCTTTTCTGTACACCCTCCGACTTAATATCATAGCGATATTGGGTCGGAGGCCCTAAAAATAAAAACAAATCAAAAATTTTAAAAAAAAAAAATTACAAATCTGCCGGCGGCCCGCGGGTTGGAAGACAGGATGCTCAATTTTGCCGGCGTCCGTTTTCCGAACCCGTGGCTGTCAGTGGGTTCGAGAACCGATGCCGGTAAAATTGAGCATCAGCTGTCGAACTCGCTGACAGCTGCCACTTCTGTCAAAAAGGAGGCGCTAGGGACGCGCTAGTATCCCTAGCGCCTCCTTTTACTGCGGGCCCTCATTTGCATACAGGCCAATACTGAATCGCGCGCCAGGACACTCTCCCACGACTTTTACTGTATCAGCCCAATAGTTGTTTAGATTACTCATGGAGTCGGGTGAGAAGAGTTTGGGGACAGACACCCTACCTTGCTACTTGTCAGATCATCATCCTGTGTAGCTTTCACGTGATCTATCCCAGGGATTGCCAAGGGAACGTTCCTGGCAGTTAAATGTGTCAGTGCTTGGGTGAGAGGATTTTATGGTCATGCACATGAAGAAGATTAAAGCCTTCAAAGATATCCACTCTGCAGAAGAATATAACCCAATGGTTCCATGGGCAATGCTGAAAACGGTTCTGTGAGACAAGATAATAGGGTGTATGAGTTATCAAAAGCAGGTCTGAGAGGCAAAAGAAAGATTGCTGGAAAGAGAAATTGGTAGACTGGAGGCATTGCGAAAAGGAATGGTGCTAAAAGGATTTGGAAGCAATTAGTGGCATGAGACACAAGTTGGAGCTGTTACAGACTGATATAATAGAGTGATGTGTTTTATGCGACAGAAATTTTACGAACATGGAACAAAGCAGGTAAATTTCTTGTAAACCTGCTGAATGTTGTTAAAAAACCCACCTGATAGGTGAAATAGTTTATAAGAACAACTCTGATTCTCTGATTCAACGTTTAACTAATAAGCTTTATTTACTCATACACTATTAATATACAAAACATATTAATATCAAAGCACAGCAAAAGAAAAGGGTGGTGCACAGATACTTACATGATTAGAGCTCAGCGCTGGCTTTGTAACAGCTACAGAATCCCTGCCCGCTTTTACTATCTATCAGCATTGCTTATATAGGTCAAAAATAAAAAAGTCAGCTAATTATCTGAAGTCTGCTCGCATGTTTTCATACCACTCAATTTTACGCTGTCTGCCTACAGGCAGCTGTTGTTTGTCTCCCCTTATCTTATTGCCCTCCTTGCATTCTTTCCCACAGACTATCTCCTGTCCCATCCTGGTTTTATACTTTGTTGATTCTCCGGCGTTTGTGAATTACTGCAAAAACAGTTTTATGGCTTTCTTCCTTGGCATCTGGAATTCAAGGTCCCCTGGTTCGTGTTCAGAGACTTGCTGGTATTTTTCCATACCAGCAGTATGTTCAGTAATGATGGAAAGGCCGGGATTGGAACCCGGGCATAATCAACAATCCTCCCTTGAACCAGAGGGGCCTCTGGTTCACACTGGTATTCATGTCTTCACACAGGGGACATAACAATGTGAGGGCCGTTCTTCTCAGTCTGGGGACGATGCTATAATACCTCCCTTTTAAACTACTCTTGCTCCCATCAGCCCTTCTATCTTTGACCTTGGTTGTGGTATGTGTCATGCGAGCAGTATTCAGATTAATATTGCTGTAGGCCTGTGGTCTAAACCATCTTTGTAACGAAACAATTAAACTAGGTATACATTGTATAAAACAGCCTACACCAACTAAAATGATCAGAAAGGTTAAGACATATTGACAAGCTGTTCTAATCCATTCAATCGGGAATATGGACCATATATTGTCCCACATATTGGACCAGTAATGGATTTTAATATCTTGTGCATACTTATGTAATTGGACAATTTGATTTTCAATCCAAATCGGTGCTGCAATAATAAAAAATCAATAGCACCACGATTGCTAATGATAGCATTGCGGAGGGTAGCTTGTTCCAGGTTCAATAACGCTAATGCCGTAGAAGTAGTATTAATAGATCTTGCCAATGCACAAGCGAGGTTTGTGACCTCAATGTCAGCATGTATAGCTAGAGCGGGTACACTGATTAAAGTTAATGCTAATGCTAGTGATTCTTGTTTAGTAAATAATGAAACATTTCCATCACATGTGGATTCTAATGTGGACAAATCACGTGTCTGTCGATGCTTGGAATCTAATAGTTGTGGTTTCTGGGGTAACAGGTATGATACGGTGTAGGAGTCAGTTTAACATAGCGGGGCGACTGGTCATCAAAGAATTCGTGACTTAAGGAATGAAGATGTTCAGCTACAAATAACATGTGTTGTAATTCATGAGAGGCAGTGCGCTAATCTATATTTATATAGGTCAAAACAATATGTAACTGAACATGCATGAAACGCCGGTCCTCTCAGGACTAGCAAACAGAAAAACAGATCAGATTTGCAAGAAAAAGCTCCTTCTGAGTAATGGGTCAGCATATCCTTATCAATACCTAAGCCCCATCTAAACTTCATGGCCCTGGAGTTTAACTGACACAGAGATCTGCCCAATTTAAAACAGTAGCAAGGCGTGCCTGTGGCCTGCCAGGAGTGTCCACAGTGAGTGGTCTCAGTATCCGGAATCTTCTGTCATCCCTTGCGATCTCCATTCTTCTTGTTGTATGTGGTTGGCCTCTCTGACTTCTGGGGGACACCCAGCTCATCAGGATAGATATATAGGCCACCTTTCATTGATTATCCAGCATCAGGCCTACTGCGCTCAGTATAGCCTGCGTCCACATGTGCAGTTATTTGGGTGCCTCTCCACCCCTCGATGAAGTATGGTCCTAGGTCCTCGCTCAACAGCATCTCCCACTGGCAGGATACAGCCTGCTAATCTCATTCTCTTTTAGGTATCTGGAACAGTTAAACTCAGGTGTAGCACATAGTCCCCCACCCCCTGGTGGTGCTAAAAAAGAAAACAACAAAAATTACTGTTTCAAAAATCTAGTCTAGGTCTTTCTAAAAAAATTATTGTCTGAACCATTAACACAGAGAAGAGCAACTACAGAGCAATAAAATTGCATCAATTCAAACAGTATTATTAATGTGAGAATCAAAATAGTAACAAGCACAAGTAACAGTGTGACTAGGTACTACTGAGTGTATCACAATCATATTTCATCATAATTATCAGTTATTACATTTCAAAGAGATATACATATTACTTAAAAACATTGTCTAAGTAAGGCCACCCCCACGGAACAAGGAAATTCTGAGCACTTCAGTCCATAAAATGAAAGATTCAAGGTATCTTCTGTGGCAAAGGGTGGGATGACTTCAAGTTATGAGGTCAATGACAAATGAAGTGTATATGTCTTGCAGCACAGCACTCTGGAAGCTGTCCTCGAAGTACAGCCGCTGCACTCCCAGCACTAATTCAGATGTTTGTGTGTATGGATTTAATACCTGATAGAAGATGAATAAAATCAAAATTAAGTAAACAAGAAACTCTACAATAAACATCAATAACTTCTCATATGCAATAATCCCTATATACACTATTCATATGGATATCCAATATTATTTTATTATAATTCAAAGAAACAGCTACATAATATTTAATCCCTTCTTTGTTTCCCACTTTTCTATAAAGTAACACAATATTCAGACAAAAGCAACCCAGATGCTTAGACATCCTTTCATGCAAACTGTGACACATCCATTCATTGCACAAAAGACAAACAACAATTAACACATATTGTGAGCTCAAAAATCAAATCAAAAAGTAAAGTTAAACCAGAACAAAACTGGAAAATGTTTGAATTGGCCAGGGTAAAACAAAAATCAGAATTCTGTTTAAAAGTGGAAAAGAAAATAACCTGGAAAAATCTGGAAAAAATAAAAATATCAGTCTCACTTCTTTCATGGCAGGAAGGTTATCGTCCTGGAAAATAAAATCTGGCATACAACAAAATCATTATAAGAATGATTACAGTCAAATTATTTCATATTTCTGTTGAGCCTCAAGGAGGCGCTACTACAAGGCACTCTAACTGGGCCTCGGTCTTAGCAGGAACAGCTTTCTTCTTTGCCTTCGGAGCCACTGTGGAATAATATCAATTTTAGTTAGTCAGCAGGAACTCTGAGCTACAAGGATATCTCTGTTTTTATTGCTGAAGAGAAGAAAAAACAAAACAAAACCTGTAGTTCTGTGAAACATAATAAAAGCAATTGGAATTTGCAAGGAAAAGCTTGTGGGGTTGCTAGACCCCCCTTTAAGCCTGCTCAGCTTTTTTAAAGATTTGCTGACAGTGTCCACGGGGGAAGGCCCCCCTCCTTGGCGTGGAGAAGTACGGACAGCAGCACTTGAACCTTTCATGATGGAAAAGTACCGTTATCTTGGTACGCTAGGCCTTGGGCTGGAGACAGCTCTCCTACAGACTGCAGCTGTGCCGACTCAAAATTATGTTTTTGTAGTAGGAAAGACAAATACATTCCATTCACTTGGGTAAAACTATACTAGAATATCCTCTAGAACATTATTTAAAACATTTTGTCCATAAAACTTCAGCAGTGACTGCTTCACTTAAATGACGTCAGAAGCTATTGTTATTCAGTGCACTTTTCTACAGTCAGGAAACTGTCTTCATGTAAGTTCAGAGGCAACATATATTGAACACAAACAGAACATATAATGATAGAGAACCACAAACAGAAAACAATGATCGAACATTGAAGTTCAAATAGTAGGCCTTTTAAAAGTAAAAACAAAAATCTTTGGATCCAAAAGTAAGCAAAAAGCAGAATTTTTAAAACAGATCTGTTCAGAGAAAAAAAACAAAATCTAGGAGAAAGAAAAACCCTCAGCTTCCTGTACGGCAGCTTTTATTCTTGTAAGTCTGTAAAAGAAAAATCTCACATACAACGAGAGGTTAATTGTAATTACATTACAAAGTATTAAACAGCGAGCTATAAGTAAAATCTGTAAAATCTTTTAGCTAAATCTATAGCTGCACAATTAAAATATTACGAACTAAAACATTAGGTTATCAGCTGAGGCCACATGCCGGGAAGGGAAGGTAAATACTGAATGTAAAATCCAGGGGTTTGTGACAATTTTGTCCTGTATGTTCTTTTCTCAATAACAAATGCCACAAAACTTCTAACTAATCCTGTTACAGATGTACGCAATGGCGGATTTTCACTCCCCCCTCTTCTGGATCATTTGCTCCTCTGTTCGCAGTGGTGTTTATATTAATCAGAGATGAATTTGGTTGTATGGTGTTCCCAAAGGATTTCTAAGTCTCACTTAAATCAGTCTTACACTGCTCATAGCGTCGTATATCTTTTGCCAAATGGGCAGGACAAAAATATTTGTTTTCTCCAGTTTTTAGCCAATCTTAACAATAGTCATGTCAGAACTGTGCTCATGTTTTTGAGCATTGTGGCATGGATATAATTCAAACTTATATCCTATATCACCTAAGGATTTCGTCTGCTAAGGACACCTTCTGTTATCACATAATGCTAAACTTAAATACACACAGAATATTCTATAACAATAGATTTCAATTAGGCACTATTCTGCTTTCTGCAATTTACAAAAACAATTCTGACCACAGGCCAGACCTTCCCAGTGTAAACAAATCAGTCCTTCACAGTAAAAGACCAAAGAATACACAGACACACATGAAAAGCTCATATAAAACTGTCACCATTGATTTTCAGTATTCCTATAGCATTTTATATGATATCTTCTCCCATCCCGGGACATCCAGGAAATCACTATACTAATTTGCTTTCATTTTCTGCAGCTCGCTGCACTTCCTGCCACCACTGGTTATATATCCCCGTTATCTTTATAGAGCTGCAACTGACATTGCCGCCTTAAGATCTCCAGTGCTCCTCGGGCCGCGGCTAGTTGCTACTGCAACGCTTTAACCCTCAATTCCTTAAGTCAGCCTTCCTATGTCTAGTAAGAAATAGTAAGAAATATCTATCCCCGCCGGATGATGCATGTTAGCTCTGTCCCTGCAACTATGGAAACCCGGTGGGGGAAGGGAAAAACAAACTCCAGACAATTATATCCATCCTCTTGTGGGGTTCTATACGCCCAGTTGCCTATCACAATGTTCACATATTACACCCCACTCATTGACCAGCAGTAAGTCACATCTTCCCAGATGGGAATTACTGCTAGGGCTTTCTCCTCTGCCCCTTCAAGTTCTTTTCTGCCCGTCTTCTGTTCTTTCTTAGGCAGACTGCACACAGTACTAAACATACACACCATGATAAGAGATATACAATAACGAAAATATAGCTTTATTTACAGTACACATACTTCATTTCCCGTAGTTATCAACGGGAAAATTCCTGCGCCACCCATCAGTGCACAGTGAGGCTCCAAGTTCACACCGGAGAACTCCGAACCTTTAATTACTGGGACCTTGTAGCTTCGTTACAATATCTACAGCACAGAGTAGGGAGTTCCGATTCCATCCTGGGATTTTAACATCCACAGGAGTAACAGGTTCGGATGGCTGGTTTTGAAATAAAGCCATCACACCGGAGTGAGGTAGGTGAGGAGTGAGGTAGGTGAGAATACGGTAAAAGTAAAATAATATGTCTATTGATATACTATCCTAATAATTCTAAGTATTAAAGGTATACAGTGTTAAGTACTAAAATATACAATTCTAAGCATATACAGGTCTAAGCACTAAAGTATATACAGTTCTAAGTATTGAAAGGTAGTAACATATGCAAAATAGACACGAAAAATATATACACGCTAATAGCAAACCACACAGTAAGTATAAGAAAAATATTACTGCAATCTTTTTTACAGTATTGCAACCCTGGGTACCCACAAGAAAAAATAACAATTGCTGCAGCGTGAAAACCTTATGGCGCCTTTTCTCAAAACTATCCCCACAGTTCACCCAGGACTCAGACACCGCTGAAAACGTGAACTAAAACAGGCTCTGCGATTCACACAGGACTCAGCTTTTAACCAAGAACGTGAAACGACAACAATTACCACGATCCACTCAGGACCCAGCCTATGCTGGGAACGTGAATCTAAAACCTCACAGGTGCACCTTTCATCATGATTCACCCAGGACCTGGCTTTAAACTGATTCCCCGGGCCAAGCTGATCATTCGAGGCCCTAGGGGAATCGCCAAGGAACGTGAATCTTCTATGCCTTACTAGAAACAATCAGAGTTGCCCCTACAAACATATATGGACGATTGCCCGTTGTCCTCACACGGGGCACCAATTGTTAAAAAACCCACCTGATAGGTGAAATAGTTTATAAGAACAACTCTGATTCTCTGAATCAACGTTTAACTAATAAGCTTTATTTACTCATACACTATTAATATACAAAACATATTAATATCAAAGCACAGCAAAAGAAAAGGGTGGTGCACAGATACTTACATGATTAGAGCTCAGCGCTGGCTTTGTAACAGCTACAGAATCCCTGCCCGCTTTTACTATCTATCAGCATTGCTTATATAGGTCAAAAATAAAAAAGTCAGCTAATTATCTGAAGTCTGCTCGCATGTTTTCATACCACTCAATTTTACGCTGTCTGCCTACAGGCAGCTGTTGTTTGTCTCCCCTTATCTTATTGCCCTCCTTGCATTCTTTCCCACAGACTATCTCCTGCCCCATCCTGGTTTTATACTTTGTTGATTCTCCGGCGTTTGTGAATTACTGCAAAAACAGTTTTATGGCTTTCTTCCTTGGCATCTGGAATTCAAGGTCCCCTGGTTCGTGTTCAGAGACTTGCTGGTATTTTTCCATACCAGCAGTATGTTCAGTAATGATGGAAAGGCCGGGATTGGAACCCGGGCATAATCAACAATGTGTATGAAGAATGTAATTTTAAAATATCTGCAACATTTTCTATACATTGTGACAATGTGCTTCTAAGAAACCAGTTCTGGCTAGTTTACTCTCTTGTGAAACAAAGAACATCCTGTTTTGGCACGAAAAGGAGCCACCACCCCCAAGGCTGGACCTGATTGGATTAGGAATAACAAGTCCTATTGGTAACCGGAAACAAGAAACACACCCAGGAATGTTGCTGGTGCATTCTGATTGGACACAAGGAAAGGTTTAAAAAGTTGTGCACCCAGCAAGAAAGCTGAGTAGCTTTGGAGTTTACGCTGTTGCTGTATACCACCTTGCTACTCCAGGGAACAAATTATCTTTTTTTTCTTCTCTTTTATTTATTTTTGTTCCTCTCTTTGTCTTTTTGTTTTTTCATTAATAAAACTTGCTTTCTAGATATCAACTGACTACAGCCTCATTACTCAGATCTACACTGCTTAAGAAAAGAATCAGAGGTATAGTAACTACAAATATCAGGATAGCATATGGGTAGCGGTTGGGAAATTTTAAGATTAAGCAAGCCTTCCCATAGCACCCACTCACCCCAGATCATCCCCAGAACCCGATACACCCCACCAACAGCCATGGTATACAAGTTTTTTGTTGTTAACCCTTACCCCTACTACTTCCTGTCAACTACCCCCATCCCTGGGTTAAAATCCACTGTTTCAGTTTCCTATCTCCAAACTAACTCTATAATTTGATCTGTATCTCTTATGCACAGTTTTCCTCTTTCGTTTTAAAAATTGTTCGTTTTCAACAAATGTTATTATGTAACTTCATTTTCACCGTTCCATCGTTTCAATGTAAACCGATGTGATGTGTATACGAAAGTCGGTATATAAAAATTTATAAATAAATAAATAAATTGTAAAGCGCCAAATCAGGCACCTCTATTCCTCCCGTTCTCTAGCGTTCCTTCAGCCAGGAGAGGGGAATCCTGTATTTCCCACCCTGCCAAATAAAGCGCCGGAGAGTTTCCTTCAACAACTGGATGATGTTGCGCTTTAACAAGACTGGCAAATTTTGCAAGACATATAGCACGTCACATTTTTAACCAGCACTCTATCACGCTCTTCTACTGAGGATGGTATCACTTTTGCATCCCATCTGCGTTTGTTGGCTGATTGGTGCTTCTCGGCTTCCTGAGTAGCTAATTTATAAGCATACTTTTTGCCTCTGACGTAACTCTCTCACATACTGGTGATGGGTCTTAGCATTGTGGCCCACTGGACTGATGCCAAAGCATAAGTCTACTGGAAGCCGTGGTTCTCTCCCAAACATGAGAAAGAATGGAGAAGTTCCAGTGCTGTCATTGCGAGTACAACTATAGGTGTACACAAGTGGGTGAACATGCTTTCTTCAGTGTTCTTTATGCTTATCTTCTAATGTACCCAGCATATCTATGAAGGTTCTATTGAAGCGTTCCACTGGATTACTCCAAGGATGGTATGGAGTGGTTCTGGATTTTGTTCCTGTTATTTTGCATTGCTCCAAGATGAGTTCAGATTCAAAAATTGGCTCCTTCGTCACTATGGATTCGTTTTGGAAATCCATAGTGGCAGATGAAATTTTCCCACAAGGTAACAGCAACAGATCTTGCAGTTTGATCTCTAGTGGGATAAGCTTGAGCATACTTAGTAAAATGATCTGTGACTACTAGGATATTTTGTGTGTCCTTGTCATCGGCCCCAGCATGAGAAAATCAATGCAAACTAGATCCATGGGAGCATAAGCTTTTATGTTTACCAAGGGACCTGCCTTTTCTACTCTAGCTTTTCTCTGCACGCATCTTTTGCAGATCTTCACCCACTGCTCCACTCCCTCTGCCATTCTTGGCCAATAAAATCATGCATGTGCTAAACCCAAAGTTCGTTCACAGCCCAAGTTGTTATGGAACCCTGCCCACAGGTCCCCCCGCGAGCAGGCACTGCTCACCTTTCCTTCATGCTGCCTTTTGCTTGACGCGGCTGGTGCCTCCAGAGTCAGGCCTCCTGCGCGGCTGGAGCCGCAGACTTGCCTTCCCCTGCGGCCCAGAGGCCGCCCCTGGTATTCGTCTTCACCGCAGCCGGAGCCGCGGACTTTCAGCATCCTCTTCACGGCTGGAAGCCGCCGCCGATGTCATCTCCTCTTCGAGGAACGGAGGCCGCATCCCCAGGCTCGATTGGCAGCTGGAGCCACCCCCGGGGCTTCCTGCAGCGGCTGGAGCCGCTGCTGTCATCGAGGCCTGCTTCTCTGGCCAGCCCTGCCTTCTGCGTGGAAGACGTCGGTGCAGGCCGCTGTCCGCGGTCCTGCACAAGCTCCTGCTTCCTTCCCTAGGCGCGCAGGTTAAAGGGGCACTTAGAGAAGATAAGGCCATCGTGGATAGACTGATAAAATGATAGACTCATAAAATGGAGAGCAGCAATAAAGATACTGGAAACTGTGTGCGTTCCAACTCAATTGTAATGGTAGGTTGTAAAAGTCAATTAATGGTTCTTTATAAGAACATAAGAACATAAGAAAATGCCATACTGGGTCAGACCAAGGGTCCATCAAGCCCAGCATCCTGGTTCTTTACAGCTCTTAATGATGAGAGTTCACATTTATTCTTACAAGGTAAAATTCAGTTAATTTGTGACCTTACTCTTCTAGTAAAAGTCTTCAGAATTTTTAAGCCAAGTCCTTCCTTGTTTGTACTCCCCAGGTAATTTAATCCTCAAATTCTTTCCATTGTCAATAATTAGAAAATGTATGCCAAATGATTATCAGACTGAAAAGTCCCAGTGTTCATACCTCCCCTACAGTCTTCTCCATTCTCCTCTCCTCTATTGATAGTACAAGGGTGGCACTATATTCCCCCCTCTATGCACAGACGTTTCTCAAATGAGTCAGTAGCCAAAACTCTCAAACAATACTTCCCAGCTCCCTCTCACTGATGATGCATGTGTGTCCATTCCTCCTCGTTAAAAAAACTTCTCCTCGGGTCCTATATAGGCCAAAGATACATCTTCTTCTTGACAACAACAATATGAGTCCCTGGGCCCTACGGTTCTCAGGCAATAGAAACACAGATGGGAAAATCTTACTCAAAAGAGAAACCAAATAAGAGAGAGGATGGGTGTAAAACCATAAAATACTCATCCATAGATTATCTGAAATTGATCTCACAGGTTCCACTTTAAAATGGTTCACATCATATCTCAAAAATAGAACTTTTCAGGTAAACATTAACTCCACTAAATCTGAAATAATACCGCTTGATACAGGTGTGCCTCAAGGCTCTTCTCTTTCAGCTACTCTTTTCAATATTTATCTACTTCCATTATATCAACTTCTTTCCAGTCTTGGTCTAACATACTACGTCTATGCCGAAGACATACAGATCCTCATTCCTATCCCAGATACAATTGAACAAACTAAGTGAAATGTATCTTAACATTATTAAACAGCTATTAATTCACATGAGACTCAGCATTAACCTTGATAAAACTGAATTTATTTTAATGGAATGGAAGATATCGCTTTCAAATGTAAACTATAGCATGCAGCTAGAGAAAATTTCAATCAAACTCAGTGATAAAGTTAGAGATCTAGGTATATGGATCAACTCCGAGCTAAATCTTAAAAAACACATTTCAATAAAGATTAAGGACGGTTTTAATAAACTTTTAATGCTTAGGCGTCTCAAACCACTTTTAAATTACGATTTTAGAACAATTTTACAATCACTTATTTTAACTGGTATAAACTACTGTGTTACGCGCCCCGTCCGCACCCGGCCCGCACACGGGCCTGCTCTCCTCATTGGTTCCTCTGCAGGCCAAGGGTTGGCCTCCCCAGCGGCAGCCGCGAACTCCTCCAGGCCTCAGTGTCCGGCGGCAGCAGTCGCTAGGCCTTCCACTGTGCGCCAGGCCTCACGCCGGAGTTCGACATCTCCAGTGGTGTTGGCCATGCCCCTACATGCGCGCGCTCCGCTCGGTCTTTTGTAGGGCCAGGGGCGGGTCTTAGCTCCGCGGCACGCCCTGATTGAATGCTCAATATAAGGAAGTTCCTGCCTGCACTTCCTTGCCTTGGCAATCGGGTCGGCATTGTATTGTGTGCTAGATTGTCACTGCGTCCTAAGCCTTGTTCCAGCCTCGTTCCAGCCTTGTTCCAGTCTCGTGCCAGCCTTGTTCCAGGATCCTACTGTTCCCGCCTTGTTCCTGCATCCTAGTGTTTCAGCATCCCTCTGTTCCTGCGTCTCTCTGTTTGTCTCCCAGGTAGT
Organism: Rhinatrema bivittatum; assembly: GCF_901001135.1. Lineage (NCBI taxonomy): Eukaryota > Metazoa > Chordata > Amphibia > Gymnophiona > Rhinatrematidae > Rhinatrema > Rhinatrema bivittatum. The sequence continues at coordinate 6,118,898 of NC_042619.1, read as the reverse complement.
ACCCTCGGACTGTCTCTCCTGTACTGACCTCAGCCTGTTCCTTGACCTTCCTTGATTGAAATTTTCTCTAGCTGCATGCTATAGTTTACATTTGAAAGCGATATCTTCCATTCCATTAAAATAAATTCAGTTTTATCAAGGTTAATGCTGAGTCTCATGTGAATTAATAGCTGTTTAATAATGTTAAGATACATTTCACTTAGTTTGTTCAATTGTATCTGGGATAGGAATGAGGATCTGTATGTCTTCGGCATAGACGTAGTATGTTAGACCAAGACTGGAAAGAAGTTGATATAATGGAAGTAGATAAATATTGAAAAGAGTCCCCTATGAGGAAAGACTAAAGAGATTAGGACTTTTCAGCTTGGAGAAGAGACGACTGAGGGGGGATATGATAGAGGTGTTTAAAATCATGAGAGGTCTAGAACGGGTAGATGTGAATCGGTTATTTACTCTTTCGGATAGTAGAAGGACTAGGGGACACTCCATGAAGTTAGCATGGGGCACATTTAAAACTAATCGGAGAAAGTTCTTTTTTACTCAACGCACAATTAAACTCTGGAATTTGTTGCCAGAGAATGTGGTTCGTGCAGGTAGTATAGCTGTGTTTAAAAAAGGATTGGATAAGTTCTTGGAGGAGAAGTCCATTACCTGCTATTAAGTTCACTTAGAGAATAGCCACTGCCATTAGCAATGGTTACATGGAATAGACTTAGTTTTTGGGTACTTGCCAGGTTCTTATGGCCTGGATTGGCCACTGTTGGAAACAGGATGCTGGGCTTGATGGACCCTTGGTCTGACCCAGTATGGCATTTTCTTATGTTCTTATGTTCTTATGTTCCTGACTGCTGCCTGCATCCTGACCTCTGCCTGCCTTGTGACCTCATCTAACCTCCGGAACCTGACTGCCTTGTTGACCACTCCTCGGACTGATCCCCGGATTCTGTCCTCTGCCTGATTGACCACGTCTCCTGATTCTGGCTCTGTTCCTTGCCTTGTCCTTGCCTACGCTGTTCTGGTCCTCCCTGCTCCATCTGACCTGCAGTCTCGAATCCGACCACGCTCCCTTGCTGTCCATGGGCATGCCTGTCTACCACCTCTCCAGGAGACCCTGCAAGGCCTACCTAAGTCCAAGCGGCCCGGGTCCCTACAGGCTCCACCTGGGGGGACCTCGGGCTTCCAGTGGTGAAGCTCATCCAAGCCTCTGTCTCCTCCAGTGCTCTGCTCCCTGGGGGCAGGTGCTTCCTGGTCCCTACCAGGGAGCCATTCTCCCCTGCCCCAGGACAAGGGTCCACCCCCGAGCGCAACAGGTTGCCAAGGCCATGGAATCGGCAGAGTCTCCCACCTCCAGGGCCCTACTGGGTTTGGCCGCCACAGTCCAAGAACATCGCATGGCTTTGGAATCCTAGCCTCTTCAGTGGAAGAGTTTCCTTCACAGCTGCGAGATACAGCCCTGGCCAATCCCGTGGGCCTATCGGCCTCTATGCTACAATACCCAAAGCATCATTGGCACTCCCTGCACCTCCTCGATATAATGGGGACCCACGTTTCTGTCGTGGCTTCCTCAATCAGTGCTTCATGCAATTTGCACTGCAACCCTCCTTGTTCCTGAAGGAGATCACCAACGTGACCTTCATCCTTTCCCACCTGGAAGGGAAGGCTCTTGCATGGACCTCTCCCCTATGGGAATGCTCTGATCCCATAATTTCCAAGTTATCCGAGTTTGTTACTCTTTTCAAACAGACTTTCAGAGACCCAGGCTGCCAAGCTATAGCCAGCCATGATCTACTCCACCTGTGTCGAGGGTCACGGACCCTCTCTGAGTATACGGTGGAGTTCAGGACCCTGGCTATTGAGCTCGAGTGGCAAGAAGATTGTCTACGAGCCATCTTCCTAGATGGACTCTCCAGCACTCTCAAAGATGAACTCTCCATCTGTGAGACTCCCACATCTCTAGAGGACCTGATTTCCCTCACCGGGAAGATCAACAATCGTCTCGGTAAAGGTGCCTAGAAGTAAAGGCTTCCCGCTCTCCAGCACCGTGTCCCACGCATGTCCAGAGTCCTCCAGCCAAGACTCCAGCACCACCGCTTTCTTTCGTGGTGGAACCTATGGAGGTGGACCGTGGGCGACTATCTCCGACCGAACATCTCTGTCGGAGGAAGGAGGGTCTTTGCCTTTACTGTGGCACTTCCGGACATCTTTGGCAGTCCTGTTGCGATCCCGGGTCGGCCCCAGGACCGCCACTCACCTCCTCACCGAGCCCGGCCCGCCTCCACCACCGTTCGGCCTGCACAGGCCTCTGACGCCGTGCTCCCGCTCCGGAGGAGCAGCCGGCGTCCTCCCGTGGCTGGCCCCGCCCCCTAGCCGCGCGCGCGCGCTAGGCCTCCTGATTTAAAGGGGCCAGCGCGGGAAAACGCTGCTTCCCTTCAGATGACGTCAGACGCTGTAGGGCTATTTAAGCCCTGCAGCTAGAGCCATTCCCTGCCTTGCAACGAGGTTCCTCAGGGCTCCCTGATGTCTAGTTGCTGCGTTCCTGAATTGATTGTCTCCTCTGACCCGGCTTGCTTCCTGACTCTTCTTCAGCCTTCTCCACTGGTTCCGGCATCGTTATCTGACCCCTGGCTTGACCTGTTTCCGTCTTCGACTCCGCACTTGTCTCTCCCTTGGTTCTGGTTGTTCCTCTGTCTCCTGGCTCTGACCCGGCTCTGCTATACGACTCCGCCTTTTGCCTCTCCCTTGGATTACGACTCGTCTTGCCTACAGGACCCTGCCTCGGACCTCCACGGCTCTTCGGTTCCTTATCTGCTGGCCCCGAAGATTCTCCTAAGTCCCAGCGGCCGGGCCCCTACGGGTGCCTCCTGGGGGGGCTCCGGCTTCCAGGGCGAATCTCCAAAAGTCCCAGCGGCCGGACTCCTACGAGCTCCTCTCGGGGGAGTACCGGTCTCCAGGGTGAAGACCTTTGAGCTACAGGGCCAACGCCGTCCACTCCTCATTCCATTACCGTGCCCTCGGTCGCATAGGGCTCCACCGTGGTCCATTGTCCAGCCGTCCACGAGTCCGTCAAGCCGCCTCCCAGTCGGGACACTTGCTGTGACCCTTCACAGCGCTCCATCTCCAGTCCTGACTGGCCCAAGGGTCCACGAAGCTAACAGATTGCAAGGCCATGGACCCGGCGGATCTCGCAGGTCTGAAAACTATTCCGGGCATTGCCCAGAAGCTACAGCAGCAACAGATCTGCCTCGACACCCTGATGTCGACAGTACAGCGCTTAGCAGATCGCGTCGAGGGGGTCTCCGCCGCCAGCCCTGCGGCATCAACCTCCCAGACCAGCCCCGGATCCACCGTTCCAGTACAGATGCCTGCTCCATCCCGGTATTCGGGGGACGTGAAGTCATATCGGGGTTTACTCAACCAGTGCTATATCCGGTTCAACCTGCTGCCGGCACAGTTTCCTACCGATCACGTCAAGACAAGCTACATCATCTCCCTCTTGGATGGGAGGCCCTTGGCGTGGGCTTCGTCCCTCTGGGAACGCCAGGATTCCCGTTTAGCCAACCTAGTTCAGTTTGTCAAATCCTTCCGAAGAGTCTTCGACGAGCCGTCTCACGCTTCCACGGCCGCCTCAGAACTGCTCCAGCTACGACAGGGGAACCGGGCCCTGGAGGAGTATGCCATGGAGTTTCAGACCCTTGCCACGGAATTGGCTTGGGGAGCCGACAGTTTGCACGGAATATTCCTGGAGGGGCTTTCTCCACGACTCCAGGACGAACTGGCAGCCCGAGACCTTCCGGATGATCTCCATTAGCTCATCGAGCTGGCCGGTCGGGTAGATCGATGCATCCAGCATCGGTTCTGGGAGCAAAGATCCACCCAGGGACAGACCATCCATAGGACCACACCCCCTCGTGTCCGACCCTCACCTCCCGCTCCAACTACCGCTCAGGGGGAAGAACCCATGCAGTTGGGCCGGGGGCCTCTTTCTCCAGAAGAGCGGAAGCGGCGCCGCTCCCAGGGCTTATGTCTCTACAGCGGTGGTAAGGGCCATTTTCTGGCCCGCTGTACCGAGCACCCGGGAAACGCCCGAACCTAGAGTCTAGCGGGGAGTTGATTCTAGGCAATACCTCATTTAACTCCCCATGTACCGTCCCGGTAAGACTGTGTCTCCCGGAGGGGGGCTTCGACACCTTAGCCCTGCTCGACTCCGGGTCCGGGGGGAATTTTATCCTCCGAGATCTGGTACAGCAGCTTCAGCTCGAGATCCAGCCCCTGGAGCCACCCGTACGAGTGTCTTCCATTCAGGGGACCCCACTTCCTGGGACCATCTCCACCCGAACTCGCCCTCTCAAGCTCCAGGTCGGTGTCCTCCATTCTGAAGAGATCTCGTTCCTCATCCTAGAGAAGTCCATCCACCCAGTCATCTTAGGACTACCGTGGCTGAGAAAACACTCGCCGGTGATAAACTGGGATTCTCTTCAGATCACGTCCTGGGGTCCTACATGCTTCCGTCAGTGCCTTCCCGCTCGCTCTCCGCCAACGCTTCCTCTTCTAGCAGCTCCGCTAGCAGTACCTTCGCAGTACCATGCCTTCCGGGACGTCTTCTCTAAAGAGAAGGCCGAACTACTCCCCAAGCATCGGCCCTTCGACTGCGCTATTAACCTGTTGCCAGGTACCATGCCACCCCACGGACGAGTATACCCGCTATCCCTTCCAGAGACCCAGGCCATGTCCACGTATATCAAGGAAAACCTGGAGCGGGAGTTCATCAGACCGTCGAATTCCCCGGCTGGGGCCGGGTTCTTCTTCGTGGGGAAAAAGGATGGGTCCCTTCGACCTTGTATCGACTACCGTGGCCTGAACCGCATTACCCGACGTGATCGCTACCCATTGCCCTTGATTCCCGAACTCCTGGATCGTCTTCAAGGGGCCCGAATATTTACCAAGCTGGACCTCAGAGGGGCTTACAATCTGGTACGAATCCGTCCGGGGACGAGTGGAAGACCGCCTTCAATACTAGAGACGGCCATTATGAGTACCTTGTCATGCCATTTGGACTCTGTAATGCCCCAGCTGTGTTCCAAAATCTTATGAATGAGGTACTCCGCGACCTGCTGTATTCCTCTGTAATCGTTTACCTCGATGATGTGTTAATATACTCTCGGGATCTTGAGTCTCATCACCAACATGTTCGCCAGGTACTTCTGAAACTGAGGGAGAATCGGTTGTACGCCAAATTGGAGAAATGCCAATTTGAACAAGAATCTCTACCCTTCCTGGGGTACATCGTCTCTTCCGCCGGCTTCCGTATGGACCCAGACAAGGTCGCCGCCATAGAAAACTGGCCGCAACCACTGGGAGTTAAAGCGCTTCAACGCTTCTTGGGCTTCGCCAATTTCTACCGCCAGTTTATCCCGCACTACTCCAACCTGGTAGCCCCATTGACGGCCCTTACCCGGAAGGGCGCCGACGCCCGAAACTGGACCCCCACTGCCGTACAAGCCTTCCAGGCTCTCAAGAAGGCCTTTCTACAGGATATCTGCCTCCGCCATCCTGATCCTCAGAGCCAATTTATCGTAGAGGTCGACGCCTCCGACGTGGCGGTGGGGGCTGTGCTTGCCCAACTTTCCAAGAATGGTAAATCCCGGCCCTGCTCATACTTCTCACGGAAGTTTTCCCCCGCAGAGAGGAATTACAGTATCGGGGACAAGGAATTACTTGCCATCAAATTAGCCTTCGAGGAATGGCGCCAATGGCTGGAGGGAGCCCAGCATCCTATCATAGTCTACACAGATCACAAGAATCTGGAATATTTATGTCACGCCCAGAGGCTCAACCCCCGGCAGGCGCACTGGTCCCTCTTCTTCAGCCAGTTTAATTTCTCCCTCCACTATAGGCCAGCAGCTAAGAATGTTAGGGCGGACGCCCTCTCCCGTGCTACGGAGACTAATGATGCCATCGAACCTCCTCGATACATCCTGGACCCGGCTAAGGTTCGGTTAGCCGCCTCAGAAGTTGGACCCGCGGGGAAGACGGTCGTTCCTGCTCGCTCTAGGAGGAGGGTGTTAGCATGGGCTCACGACTCACTGACGGCCGGGCATCCAGGGATTGCCCGGACCCTAGAGCTCTTGACGGAGTTCTATTGGTGGCCACGGGTCAAGGAGGACGTCCGTCTTTACGTACAGTCATGCCCTACATGCGCACAACAGAAACCTCCACCAGGCCGCCCCTGGGGCCTCCTCCAACCGCTCCCCATCCCAACAGAGCCATGGACCCACGTGTCCACGGATTTTATTGTGGAATTGCCCCCATTAGAGGGAAAAACCGTGATCTGGGTCACGGTTGACCGGTTCTCAAAAATGGCACATTTTGTGCCTCTCGCGAAACTGCCCACGGCCCCTGAACTGGCCGAGCTATTTATCCAGCATATCTTCCGACTACATGGGTTGCCCTTGCACATTACGTCTGACCGGGTTCCTCAATTTACGGCAAAGTACTGGAGGGCTCTCTGTAAAAAATTTGGAGTACAGCTGGATCTGACCACGGCTTTTCACCCTCAGAGCAATGGCCAAGTTGAACTACCAACCGTACTCTGAAGGCCTTTCTCCGAGCCTTCGTAGGAGATCTGCAAGACAACTGGGTCGCCCTTTTACCCTGGGCTGAGTTCTCTTACAACCGCCACAAACACTCCGCCACCTTACAGTCCCCGTTCCAGTTGGTCTATGGGAAGGTTCCCAAGCCTCCCCTGCCTTTGCCATTGACGGTCTCTTCTCCGGCAGCGCAGTTAACGGCTAGACAAATTCATCACCTTTGGCACTCCACTCAGGAGAAACTTCGCCGAACAGCCGCCCGGTTTAAAGAATATGCGGATAGAGCTCGGCGGCCTGCTCCAGTTTTCCTACCCGGGACTAAGGTATGGTTAAGTACCAAGAACATTCAGCTGCGAACTCCTTCCATGAGGCTAGCACCCCGATATATCGGCCCCTTCATCGTGGCCAAACGTGTTGGGGCGGTGTCCTACCGCTTACGCCTACCCTCTACTCTTAGAATACATGACGTCTTTCACGTTTCCCTGCTCAAGCCAGTGGTTCTTTCCCGATTCCAGACTCAGCCTCCAGAACCCATTGTCACCTCCGCTGAGCAAGAGGACACGTATACGGTGAGAGAGGTTTTGGATGTTCGTTTACGCCGCCATCGCTGGGAATATCTTCTCTCCTGGGAGGGCTACGGCCCCGAGGAAAACTCCTGGGAACCTTCTTCACATCTCCTGGATAAGGACCTCCTCCGCCAGTTCCATTTGGCTCACCCGGACAAGCCTAATCCCCAAAGGAGGGGGCGTAGGGGGAGGGGTACTGTTGCGATCCCGGATCGGCCCTGGGACCGCCACTCACCTCCTCACCGAGCCCGGCCCGCCTCCACCACCGTTCGGCCTGCACAGGCCTCTGACGCCGTGCTCCCGCTCCGGAGGAGCAGCCGGCGTCCTCCCGTGGCTGGCCCCGCCCCCCTAGCCGCACGCGCGCTAGGCCTCCTGATTTAAAGGGGCCAGCGCGGGAAAACGCTGCTTCCCTTCAGATGACGTCAGACACTGTAGGGCTATTTAAGCCCTGCAGCTAGAGCCATTCCCTGCCTTGCAACGAGGTTCCTCAGGGCTCCCTGACGTCTAGTTGCTGCGTTCCTGAATTGATTGTCTCCTCTGACCCAGCTTGCTTCCTGACTCTTCTTCAGCCTTCTCCACTGGTTCCGGTATCGTTATCTGACCTCTGGCTTGACCTGTTTCCGTCTTCGACTCCGCACTTGTCTCTCCCTTGGTTCTGGTTGCTCCTCTGTCTCCTGGCTCCGACCCGGCTCCGCTATATGGCGACGCCTTTTGCCTCTCCCTTGGATTACGACTCGGCTTGCCTACAGGACCCTGCCTCGGACCTCCACGGCTCTTCGGTTCCTTATCTGCTGGCCCCGAAGATTCTCCTAAGTCCCAGCGGCCGGGCCCCTACAGGCGCCTCCTGGGGGGGCTCCGGCTTCCAGGGCGAATCTCCAAAAGTCCCAGCGGCCGGACTCCTACGAGCTCCTCTCGGGGGAGTACCGGTCTCCAGGGTGAAGACCTTCGAGCTACAGGGCCAACGCCGTCCACTCCTCATTCCATTACCGAGCCCTTGGTCGCATAGGGCTCCACCGTGGTCCATTGTCCAGCCGTCCACGAGTCCGTCAAGCCGCCTCCCAGTCGGGACACTTGCTGTGACCCTTCACAGCGCTCCATCTCCAGTCCTGACTGGCCCAAGGGTCCACGAAGCTAACAAGTCCTGTCCGGCTCGTCTGGAAAACTGCAATGCCTGAGCCCGGTGGGGGTCCCGAGCTTAGGAGCTACTGTCACCGACCCCCAACTCCTTCTTTCCGTCTCTCTGGGCATTGAAGCCCACTCCTTCGCCACCACTGCCCTTGTCGATACAGGACCAACTGGCAGCTTCATCATGGATGACATTGTCAAGCTCCTTAAAATTCCTCTGCAGCCTTTAGATGTCTCTCCACATCGCCTCCATTTAAGGAGAACATCTTCCTGGGCTCATCACCCATCGAACAGTGGCTGTCCTTCTCACCATGGGCACTCTCCATGAGAAGGAGATGTCATTCTATATGTTAAACATTCTACACATACAATTATTCTGGGGCTGCCCTGGCTCCAGGCCCACAAACCCCAGTTTGACTGGCATTCCCTGCAGTTGGTGCAGTGGGGCTCCAAATGCCAGAAGACATGTCTGTGTCAAGTATCTCCAGTAGTTTCCGTTCTGAAGTCTACTACCCTAGCTGGGTTGCCTACACACTATGTTGACTTCGAAGACGTCTTCTCGAAACAGAAGGCAGATACCTTACCCCCATTACGCATTCAATTGCCCCATAGAACTTCTGCCACGCACCATGCCTCCCAAGGCCAGAACTTATCCATTGTCTCACACAGAGACTCTAGCCATGTCTGAGTATATCAAAGAGAACCTAGCAAAAGGGTTCATTCTTCCCTCTGATCCTCCTGCCAGAGCGGGCTTTTTCTTCGTCAAGAAAAAGGACAGCGGGTTACACCCTTGTATTGACTACAGAGGGCTCAACGCCATAACCCGCAAGGAACGATATCCCTTGCCCCTTATCAACGAGCTATTCGACCACCTGCAAGAGGCACAGATCTTCACCAAGTTGGATCTGAGGGGTGCGTACAATTTGGTATGCATGCAACCTGGTCCTGCATGGAACCTAACATAAGAACATAAGAAATTGCCATACTGGGTCAGACCAAGGGTCCATCAAGCCCAGTATCCTGTCTCCAACAGTGGCCAATCCAGGCTACAAATATCTGGCAAGTACCCAAACACTAAGAAGATCCCAAGCTACTGATCCCAATAATAGCAGTGGCTATTCCCTTAGTCAATTTGATTGATAGCAGTTAATGGACTTCTCGAAGAACTTATCCAAATCTTTTTTAAACCCTGCTACACTAACTGCACTAACCACATCCTCTGGCAACAAATTCTAGAGCTTAATTGTGCATTGCATGAAAAAGAATTTTCTCCGATTAGTCTTAAATGTGCTATTTGCTAACTTCATGGAATGCCCTCTAGTCATTCTATTATCTGAAAGAGTAAATAACCGATTCACATCTACCCGTTCTAGACCTCTCATGATTTTAAACACCTCTATCATATCCCCCCTCAGCAGTCTCTTCTCCAAGCTGAACAGCCCTAACCTCTTTAGTCTTTCCTCATAGGGGAGTTGTTCCATCCCTTTTACCATTTTGGTAGCCCTTCTCTGTACCTTCTCCAGTGAAACTATACATGCACACTTTTTTGTTTTAACCAATCCGTACTGCTTGAATAAAGCATTTCACAGCTGACCAAACACCAGATCCTAGTTTCACCTATACCCCCTTCAAGACCCAACCACGTCAGATCTGAACTTCTCACCTGTTTAAGACTTCTTCTCTGATTCATCAGTCTTCCTTAACTCATGCATTTCTCGCATATTTTGCACATCAACATGGTCTATGTACCCTCATATCACAATTTAGTCTACCCTTTAATTTTTTCTAGATATTTATTCTCGCTATAAACATGCCGAACATTTACCTATGTCCTGTTGACGAGTTACTATTATTATTATCTATGTAATATTTAATTTATTATTAATATCTATATGTTATAGGTTATATGCTATATGTTATACGTTATATGTTAAGAAACGCTGTTCCATGTAACGCCTTTTGTGCGAAAGTTTTGTTATATGTAAACCGACCTGATTCGATACTTGTATTGAGAATGTCGGTATATAAAAATCCGAAATAAATAAATAAATAAATCTTCACCTAATCACAAACATCCCTGTGCAGATTTGTTTTCTTACACTTCTCTTCACCCTAGGTAGACTTCTCTCCCCATCCCCACCCTTGACTGCCTTGTCTCTTCCTCCCACTCCTTCTCTTTGTGGGCATCCTCCTCACCCCCCTCTTTCCTCTTCCTAGGGAACCTTATCTTCTCTCACTCCTCCCCTCCCAATGCAGTCTCTTCTTCAAGCTCCACAGCAGGGTTTTCCTCTCCCCTTCTCAGCAGTCTTATTCTCTCCTTACTCTGTTCTCCCTTTGCTCCCTCCACGCTGCAGCTGAGGCAGTGGCAGGAGCAGAAGAAAGTGAATTGGCGCAAGCTTTTATTTATTTATTTATTTAAGTTCTTTTAATATACCGATGCTCAAGACAAGTCTTATCGAACCGGTTTACAATGAACAAGGGGAGAAACCAATTAACAGCAGGCGTAGAAAAAAGTTACAATAAAACAGGGAGTGGAAACTTGGTCATTAGAAAATGAGGGATAGATTAAACAGTAAAAAACAGTAAGAAACAGTGAAATAACAATGAGTAGAGAGCTGTTGATTAGGTAATAAAGCTTGTACATTCATTTAGTTCATTTAGTGGTTTTAGTGGAGTTGGCCAAACAGTTCTATAGTTAGGGGGGGACAGAGGGAGAGACAGGGAGGGAAGGTGGGAGGGAAGGGGTGGGGGGCAAGGAAGGGAGGTAATAGGGAGATGGGAGATGGACGGTGCTGGAAGAAGACAGTATCTTCAGCGGTATGCTTGAGTGAATAGCCAGGTTTTCAGTTTTTTTCTGAAGGAAAGCTGGCATTTTTCCTGGCGTAGATCAGGGGGGAGTGAGTTCCAGTGATGCGGTCCGGCCGTGGAAAGAGTTCGTTTTTTAATGGAGTTGTGTATAGTGGATTTGTTAGGGGGGACCTGGAAGGAGTCTCTGTAAGCGGATCTGATTGGTCTTGATGAGGCGTGGAGATCAAGAGGAATGGTAAGTTGTAGAGATGATTGCTGATATATGGTTTTGAGAATGATGGTCAGTGTCTTGAAGAGTATTCTATAGTGGATGGGTAGCCAGTGTAGAGATTTTAAGATCGGAGTGATGTGGTCTCTGTGATGGGTATTTGTGAGGATCCTGGCTGCCGCGTTTTGCAGCATCTGTAGAGGTTTAGTGGAGGAGGCAGGGAGACCGAGTAGTAGCGCATTACAGTAGTCTATCTTTGAGAACAATATGGCTTGAAGGACTGCACGGTAATCATGAAAGTGTAGAAGAGGTCTAATCTGTTTTAGGACCTGTAGCTTGAAGAAGCCTTCTTTAGTGGTGGCATTGATGAATTTTTTTAAAGCTCATTCTAGAGTCCAGGGTGGTCCCTAGGTCTCTCAACTGGTTTGTTAGTGGTATCATGGCGGTGCTGGTGACATGGTTATTATCGTTGGGGGGAACGACCAGGAGTTCGGTTTTTGATGTATTGAGAACCAGATCGAGACTGGTGAGAAGGAGATTGATAGCGTGAAGGCAGCTGTTCCAAACGTTTATGGTGTTGGAGATGGTGTCCTTGATGGGTATAAGGATCTGCACGTCGTCGGCATATATAAAGTGGGTAAGGTTGAGGTTATTGAGTAATTGGCATAGGGGGAGTAGATATATGTTAAATAAGGTAGGGGATAGTGAGGAACCGTGGGGTACTCCTTGTTTGGATGGTACGGGGGGAGATTCTTTATTCGATATTTTTACTTTGTAGTACCTGTTGCTTAGGAAGGATTTTAGCCAGAGGAGTGCAGAGCCTGAGATGCCAATATCCATCAGGCGGTTGATGAGGATAGTGTGATTTACAGTGTCGAAGGCCATGGCGATGTCGAGCAGAGCTAGCAGGTAAGATTTTCCATTGTCTAGTCCCATTAGGATGTTGTCAGTTAACGAGAGTAGGAGAAATTCTGTGTTTCGTCTTTTTCTGAATCCGAATTGGGAAGGAAAAAGAATGTCGTGGGTGTCAAGGTATCTGTGAGTCGAGTGTTTACTAGTTTTTCCATTAGCTTGGCTATGAAAGGTAAGTTGGCAATGGGCCGGAAATTTATAGGGTTAGCCGGGTCCAAGTTTGGTATTTTCAGTAAGGGTTTTATAGAAGCGGTTTTTAATGCATCCGGGACCGATCCTTGAATGAGGGAGCAGTTTATGATGTCTGCCAGCGGTTTGGCAATAGTGTTCGGGATTGTGAGCAGGAGTTTGGTAGGTATTTGGTCTATAGGGTGTGAAGAAGGCTTCATTTTCTTGATAATAGACTCAATTTCTAAGGATGAGGAAATTGAGTCTCTCAAATTCTCCCACCTCCTGCCACTGATTGGTTGACTGAGATGCAGATGTACTTCCTACACCTCATTCTCCAGGCCTCAGCTGTTACAGTCCTAGAGCCCTTCTGTGCCAGGCTTTCATAATAAACAGGCGGGCATGAGGTGCAGAAGAAGGGAAGGGGAACTCCCTATCCTTGGGGATGAGCTGCTTCCATTGCTAGCCCCCCTTTCCCCTGATACCACAAAACCCGGTGTACTTACACCATTCGCTCTGGCCCTGCTTCTGATGGTACACAGAAGTGATTCTCCTAGGAAGCTGACAAGGAGCAGTGGTGAAGTTGTTGCACAGTAAGCACCTGAAGGTTAGCTAGGAGGCGTTCACATAACAGTGTCAGTGCCTTTCAGGTGGGACATCTGTGTCCATTAACATCCATCAGCCAGACAGACAAGGGGATCACCACTCTCACTACCAGGAGCTGGGAATGAGCAGCAGGGTAAGGATTTCCCCGTCAGATGCCGGGAGCTGGGAATGAGCAGCAGGGTAAGGATTTCCCCGTCAGATGCCGGGAGCTGGGAATGAGCGGCAGGGTAAGGATTTCCCCGTCAGATGCCAGGAGCTGGGAATGAGGAGCAGGGTAAGGATTTCCCCGTCAGATGCCGGGAGCTGGGAATGAGCGGCAGGGTAAGGATTTCCCCGTCAGATGCCGGGAGCTGGGAATGAGCGGCAGGGTAAGGATTTCCCCATCAGATGCCGGGAGCTGGGAATGAGCGGCAGGGTAAGGATTTCCCCGTCAGATGCCGGGAGCTGGGAATGAGCGGCAGGGTAAGGATTTCCCCGTCAGATGCCGGGAGCTGGGAATGAGCGGCAGGGTAAGGATTTCCCCGTCAGATGCCGGGAGCTGGGAATGAGCGGCAGGGTAAGGATTTCCCCGTCAGATGCCGGGAGCTGGGAATGAGCGGCAGGGTAAGGATTTCCCCATCAGATGCCGGGAGCTGGGAATGAGCGGCAGGGTAAGGATCTCCCCAGTAGGATCTGCTGGGTACTTCTGAGTTGCTGCTGGAGACAGGATGCTGGGCTGCATGGACCACGTCTTATGTTGTTATGTGCTGCACACCCCCTTGCTTGCTGTCTCCCGTCCTGTACTGCCTGTCTTGTGCTGCTGCTCACCAGTTTCCCATGAAATTATCCACAGAGAGACACACGGACACAGCCACCACCGGAATTTCAGTGCTTTAAGTTTATTAAGTGATTAAGAAGGATTGATTAATGTTAAAACCTTATCTGGACCTGATAAATTCCTACGTATTGTTGTGCATTGTGACTTTTGCTAACAGCTACAACCTCTCAGCAAAACGACCTGCTCCTGAGCATTTTCCCAGTGCAGGATTGTAGGTCGGCAGTGCTGAGATGCTGCTTAGCAGTCTTTGGTTTGAAGACTTACCCAAGTCTCATAGAAGCATCCTCCTAAAAAAAATTTAAAAAATCAGCCTCATCAAAATCTTAATTACAATTATCCTTCCTTCTGTCCAAGCGCCATTCCTAATAAATCATTCTGTGAAAGGATATTAAATTAACACTCAGGGCACAGGATCAGAGGTTTCATTAAAAGGCACCATCAGTGTACACACCATTAGTGTCTGCAGCAATTAAAAAGGCACAAAGCATGAACGGTTCCTACCCCAAAGGGCTTACAGTGCAGCAGTGTTACATAGAGATTAGGGTAAGCATCCCCTGTGAGAGCACTTAGTAACCAGAGAGCAGTCTTGGAGTGACAACACTGATCATAATGAGGACTCCAGCGAAGAACTGAGGGGTCATCTTGCCAGACAGAAAGGCAACATTTCCTGTAGCTGTTAAGGCATAGAATAGACAAGAGAAAGCCAATCAGTATATTAAATACATTGCAAAGAATGAGTTAGAATTTTATACTCTGTGAGGCCAATATTCAAACCTTCCTTAGTGGGATAACTGGTGGGCTGGGAGTGGGTGGAAAGGGCTGGCACTACTGAGACAGAGAAGTTATTCGGCTAATTAGCGATATTGAGTCTTGTCCAACTAAGTCATGCCAAATATGGGGATATTTAGCTGCATAGCCATCAGCTGAATATCCCGTCTAAGTTAGCTGAATAACTTAGATAACCAGCGATATTTTAAATATCAACCCCTGTATTATTTATCAGGTTAAATCGCTTTCAGCTTGGCCCTCCGCATGAATAAGGCTGCTGTCATATTCATCGGGGTGGGAGGCAATGTTAGGGGCAATCGTACAGATACAAGACATGTTTTACCTCTGAAAAGTACCCTCCTCAGCTTTCCCCTGAGGACTCTGCTTCAGTGGCTGCTCTCTGGTATGGGGGTTACCTTTTCTCCCACATCCCCCCCTCCTCAGCTTCCCCCTGAGGACTCTGCTTCAGTGGCTGCTCTCTGGTATGGGGGTCACCTTTTCTCCCACATCCCCCCCTCCTCAGCTTCCCCCTGAGGACTCTGCTTCAGTGGCTGCTCTCTGGTATGGGGGTCACCTTTTCTCCCACATCCCCCCCTCCTCAGCTTTCCCCTGAGGACTCTGCTTCAGGTGCTGCTCTCTGGTATGGGGGTTACCTTTTCTCCCACATCCCCCCCTCCTCAGCTTTCCCCTGAGGACTCTGCTTCAGGTGCTGCTCTCTGGTATGGGGGTCACCTTTTCTCCCACACCCCCCCTCCTCAGCTTTCCCCTGAGGACTCTGCTTCAGGTGCTGCTCTCTGGTATGGGGGTCACCTTTTCTCCCACATCCCCCCCTCCTCAGCTTTCCCCTGAGGACTCTGCTTCAGTGGCTGCTCTCTGGTATGGGGGTCACCTTTTCTCCCACACCCCCCCCTCCTCAGCTTCCCCCTGAGGACTCTGCTTCAGGTGCTGCTCTCTGGTATGGGGGTCACCTTTTCTCCCACATCCCCCCCTCCTCAGCTTTCCCCTGAGGACTCTGCTTCAGGTGCTGCTCTCTGGTATGGGGGTCACCTTTTCTCCCACACCCCTGGCACAGTAGACCATGGTGGTGGTGTTGGACTGCTGCTCTCCCCTTCCTGTAGGTTTCAACCTCTTCTTCCATCCTTTTTCTTTCTTTGAGCCCCACTCCATCCGCCTATTCACTCAATTTCCTCTCCAGGTAGCTGTCATTTTTCGACTCCCTGATAAATACCTCTCCTCTTCTCATTGGCTTGATTCCTGGCTTTCCTTCTTCCTTGACCCATCTTCCCCTTCCCTTATTCTTAGCGACTTTAACTTCCATGTTGATGATGTCTCTTACTCTTATTCCTCAAGACTCCTTTACTTAACCTACTTGTTTGTTAACACTGCTCTTCCACCCCTACTCACATGCATGCCCATTGTCTTGATCTAGTCCTTTCTTCCTATTGTTGTCTCCTCTCCACTACTGCTTCATCTCTCCTCTCCACCATTACGAAGCAGTTTCTTCTTACATTACTATACTCTCCTCTGCTTTAGACTCTCTTGCCCCTCTCCTTACCCATCCTGTATGGTGCACCAAACCTAAACCTTGGCTCTTCCCCCGTATTTGCTTCCTACATTCCTGTGCCCACTCTGCAGAGCACCTCTGGCTAAAATCCCATGCACATGCAGACTTCATACAGTTCAAATTCATGGTGACCTCCTTCCAGTCTGCTCTTGCACCTGCCATCTGACAAACTCTCTTACATCCAACCCTCATCGTCTCTGCTACACTCAATTCCCTCCTCAAACTTCCTTCACCTCCCTGCCCCCCTCCAGTATCTGCTCATTTCATGACAAGATTCACAGAATTAGTCTTGAGTTCTCAATTGGGTCATCTCTACCGGTTCCGATTCACATGTGGGGTTTTTTCCATCGGGCCCGATCGCAGTTTTGTTTATCGGCTGCGCCCGAGCCGATAAACAAAAAACCCACTCCGACCCTTTAAAACTAATCCCTTTGCTTCCCCACCCTCCCGACCCCCCCAAAAATATTCGGGCCGTCAGCTGCCACTAATAAAAATGGGGCCGATGGCCTTTGCCCTTACCATGTGACAGGGTATCCGTGCCATTGGCCGGCCCCTGTCACATGGAGGGAGCACTGGATGGCCATCCTACCATGTGATGATCTCATCTTTATGGCTAAAACCAAAAGCGTTTACTCAATCGTTAACCTTCTTGACTTATCTGCTGCTTTTGACATTGCTGATTCTTATTCTTTGATACTTTGTCCTCACTTGGATTTCCTGTCTTGGTTCTCTTCTTACCTCTCTCATTGCACATTTAGAGTGTCCTCTGGTGGATCCTCTTCTACTACAATCCCACTATCAATTGGCGAGCCTCAGGGTTCTGCCCTACACCATCTTCTCCTCTCTCTGAATACTAGTTCCCTTGGTGCTCTGATTCCTCTCATGGCTTTCAATACCATTTTTATGCTGATGATTTCCAAATGTACTTCTCTGCACCTGAATATTCATCAGGAATCCAGTTCCAGATTTCAGCCTGCTTATCTGACATTGCAGCCTGATATTTCACCTCCACCTTAAACTTAACATGGTCAAAACAGAGCTCCTTATCTCCCCCTCCCCCCCACAAGCCCACTTCCTCTCTTCAGACTTTCTCTACTTCTGTGGATAACACTGTAATCCTCCCAGTCTCCTCAAATCATAACCTTGGAGTCATCTTCAACTCTTCTTTATTCTCTAAACTTATCCAAAACACTGCTAAAATGTGCCATATCTTTCTCTATAATATCACTAAAATCCATCCCTTCCTTTCTAATAACACAGCCAGGAACCTTATCCACTCTCTCACCTCCTCCCACTTAGACTTCTGGAACCTGCTCCTTATAGGTCTCCCAGTGAGTCATCTCTGTCCTACAGTCCATCCAAACTTCAGCTGCGGGCCTTATCTTTCACCACTATCATTACACCCATATAACATTCTGAAGTCACTGCATTGGCTCCCTATCCATTCCAGCACACAGTTCAAGCTCCTCTTTCTCAACTACAGTTCCTGATTACCACTCCTCTCTTCTCTCTCCCTACATCTCTGCTCGTGCACTCCGCTGGTTGGATAAGTCACTCCTATCTGTGTCCTTCTCCTTTACCACCAGTTCCTGACTCCCTGCTGCACAATATGCTTGGAATAGAGTTCGCGAGCTGGTGCCTCATACTCCCTCTCTTGCCATATTTAAATCCCATCTAAAATCCCAGCTTTTGGAGGCAGCTTTTAAATCTTAACCCTTGATTGTCCCACTTATTGAATTAATTGTTAACATAAGATAATGCCATACTGGGTCAGACCAAGGGTCCATCAAGCCCAGCATCCTGTTTCCAACAGTGGCCAATCCAGGCCATAAGAACCTGGCAAGTACCCAAAACTAAGTCTATTCCATGTTACCATTGCTAATGGCAGTGGCTATTCTCTAAGTGAACTTAATAGCAGGTAATGGACTTCTCCTCCAAGAACTTATCCAATCCTTTTTTAAACACAGCTACACTAACTGCACTAACCACATCCTCTGGCAACAAATTCCAGAATTTAATTGTGCGTTGAGTAAAAAAGAACTTTCTCCGATTAGTTTTAAATGTGCCCCATACTTAATAAATGAAATTCCCTGAAATGAAATGATTTGCCCTGTATTTTTGTCTTGAATAGATGATAAGCTCTGCTGAGCAGGGACTGTCTCTTATATAATTTTTGTACAGAGTTGGATACATTGAGTAACGCTATAGAAGTGATAAGTTGTAGTAGTAGAAGTAAATTGCCAGCTCTTATATTGGGGTTTCCCAGGTACTTCCGGACTGGTCACTGCCGGAGACAGGATGTTGGGTTTGATGGACCTTGGTCTGACCCAGCATGGCACTTTTTATGTTCTCGATGTGACTGAACGTTCACACATTATTCAGCAATGTGTTTCCTTTCAGCCGCACTGAGGGAGGTATTCCAGGCAGGGAGGAGAGGTCTGCGCTTAGTCTGCAAGTTCAAATCTACACGGATACCTTTCCAGCAAAATCCTACCTGAAGAAAAAGCAGGAGCAAGTGACCATGCACGCGATCTACTCGCAGGAAGCTTCAAAGCAAAGGTGCACGCGTGCTTTCACGGTGAGAATCGATGGAAAGGCGACAAGTAAAAAGCATGCATGATCTTTCTCCCAATGTGGACATTTTGAATATTGCCCTCATATTCATATGTGGAGAAACACAAATGGCCACCCATTAACTCTGTTTGAAGGTTCAAAAAAGGTTTGGATAAGTTCTTGGAGGAGAAGTCCATTAACTGCTATTAATCAAGTTTACTTAGGGAATAGCCACTGCTATTAATTGCATCAGTAGCATGGGATCTTCTTAGTTTTTGGGTACTTGCCAGGTTCTTGTGGCCTGGTTTGGCCTCTGTTGGAAACAGGATGCTGGGCTTGCTGGACCTTTGGTCTGACCCAGCATGGCAAGTTCTTATGTTCTTATGTTATTAAGGGGTAAGGCCACCTCTATAACCAATGGTGTGCTGGGCGAATATCATCAACACTGCCTCCAAACTGATTCCTACCCCTGGCATCATCACCGTCCCTCTCCACCCCCACCCCACCCCACACACACAATTACCATCCACCCTCAGGATCACCCTGGATCAGGTGAGCAGCGTTTCTTTCCTGCTGCTGCTGCTGCCCCCTCACTTGCCAAGTCCTCGGTGTACTGTGCATGGTGCATTTCAGAGGGATGTTGGCAGAGGGCGAGACAGTAGCAGGTAAGAAGTGCTGCTTGCTGACTCCCGCTGGCAGGAGGAGATCCCAGGTAGGGTTGCCAACTGTACGGATTTTCTCTGGACAGTACAGAATTTTAAAGTACTGTCCAGAACCCAAAAGGAGGGTAAAATGTCCGGAAATTGTCCAAATTCTAACCCTGCAGTCGAACACAGCAACTATTCATTGGATTGCATCTGGTCGGCTAATTTGAAGGAGCTGTGCTTTAACTCCGCAACCAAGGGTGGCGCTGCACCTCCTGAAAGCTGCCTGCCTTCACTTGACTCCCCCTTCTCTGTGTAATGCAACAAGTAAAAGCGACCAGCACCTCCCCTCCTGCTGTGGCAAAACAAGAGTCTCAGGCGGGCTGTGCGTGTGTTGAAGCAGAATGCCAAACTATGAGAGAGCCTGTATATGTGTGTGGGCGAGAGAATGCCAATGAGTGTGAGAGTCTGAGAACCTGGTTGTGTGGTGGGAGAACTTGTGAATGTGAGAGTGTGTTTGGGGGGGGAGAGTCAGTGAGTGAGAGGGTGTAGTGAGGGTGAAAAAGCCTGTGTATATGTGTGGGAAAGAGAATGCCAATGAGTGTGAGAGTCTGAGCTCGTGGTTGTGTGGCGGGAGAACTTGTGAATGTGAGAGTGTGTGTGTGTGTGGGGGGAGAGTCAGTGAGTGAAAGGGTATGGTGAGGGTGAAAAAGCCTGTGTATGTGTGTGAAAGAGAGAATGCCAATGAGTGTGAGAGTCTGAGATCCTGAGTGTGTGGCGGGAGAACTTGTGAGTGTGAGAGCCTGTGTGTATGTGTGTCTGTGTAGGAGAGTCAGTGAGTGAGAGGGTGTGGTGAGGGTGAAAAAGCCTGTGTATGTGTGTGAAAGAGAGAATGCCAATGAGTGTGAGAGTCTGAGATCCTGAGTGTGTGGTAGGAGAACTTGTGAATGTGAGAGTGTGTGTGTGTGTGGGGGGAGAGTCAGTGAGTGAGAGGGTGTGGTGAGGGTGAAAAAGCCTGTGTATGTGTGTGAAAGAGAGAATGCCAATGAGTGTGAGAGTCTGAGATCCTGAGTGTGTGGTAGGAGAACTTGTGAATGTGAGAGTGTGTGGGGGGGGGAGAGTCAGTGAGTGAGAGGGTGTGGTGAGGGTGAAAAAGCTTGTGTATGTGTGGGAGAGAGAATGTCAATGAGTGTGAGAGTCTGAGAGCCTGTGTGTGTGAGAGAAGGAGAGAGCCTCTGAATGTGAGAGAACTCCTGTGTGTGTGTGTGTGTGTGTGTGTGTATGTATGTGGAACAGAGTACCAGAGTACCAGATTCGATCTTATCCTATTCATCACCTCTTTTGAAATGTTTATGAATCATAATAAAATATGGTTTTACCATTAAGAAGTTATAATTGTTATTGGTTTTATTGTTTGTTTTGTGAGGAATGGCGCTGTTTCTGTTTTTCCATTCTTGCATTAGATACAGAATTGGGCTTGGAGCAGTTTCCAGCTGCATGTTCCTATTGATGCTTTATGGTCACTTTTTTTTCTGTATTTGGTGAGGGTCTGTCTGCGTTTTACAAGTGTGACTGAGGTGAGGGCGTTCTGCAAGCTTGGAGTTTCTGTGTAGGGATCTCTGACAGCCTTGCATTGCTCTGTTTTACTAATAAGCAGGGACGGTGGAAGCATTAGGGGGCGCGAGCGGCGGCGGCAGCAAGGAGTGGGGATTCGAATCTCCACTCCTCTTTGCCGTTGCCGCTCGCGAGAGGTAGGAGTCGGGGCTGCAGCCGGCGTGCGGGGGTCTGTGACTGAGGTGTGGGGGCGCTGCAAGGCGGAATGTGTCTAGGGCACCTAATCCCCTTGCACCGGCCCTGCTAATAAGGGTATTGGTGTTTTAAGGTCCAGGGTAATATCTGCAGTGTTGTCTTTTCTTAGGTAGGGCTGTTACTGTTTGAGTGCTGGCAGTTAGTGCTGTTTTGGTGTGGGAGGTTTATTATATTGTAACTGTAATTCAGTTTACTCCTGGCTTTCTGGCGCCAAGCCCGCACATAACACAAGTCACAATAGGGGTGTGACATCAGGTGAAGAAGACGGGTAGCGGGGGGTGTGATATCAGGTGAAGAAGACGGGTAGCGGGGGGTGTGACATCAGGTGAAGAAGACGGGTAGCGGGGGGTGTGATATCAGGTGAAGAAGACAGGTAGCGGGGGCTGTGATATCAGGTGAAGAAGACGGGTAGCGGGGGGTGTGATATCAGGTGAAGAAGACGGGTAGCGGGGGGTGTGATATCAGGTGAAGAAGACAGGTAGCGGGGGGGTGTGATATCAGGTGAAGAAGATAGGTAGCGGGGGTGTGATATCAGGTGAAGAAGACGGGTAGCGGGGGTGTGATATCAGGTGAAGAAGACGGGTAGCGGGGGGTGTGATATCTGTGGGATAGGAGTTCTGCTTTCCAGGCTCGCTGGAAAACCACGTCATGGAAAGGGGAAACTCCATTGCCATCTCTAACTGGTTTTTCCTTAACACCTACTCTTAGTATAAAGAAAACGTTTTGTGCCGACCGCAGCAAGCAAACAGATCTCCTGTCTATAGCTAACAGGAAGTCTGCAAGGAACAAATCTAGGGCACAGCTTTACAGCACTAGCTTAGTTTATGACCTACTTGCATTTCTGTGGGTTTTCACACCTAGGTAGCTCAGTACCATTGCCTCATGACCAGCTAATGACCTCCCCCCTCCCTGCCTGAAGACTGACCGCTTGCACCTACTGCCCACTTGCACCCACGTAGTAAAAGGTCAGCATAAACATTTCTGTGGAAATATTGTAGCAGTAAATATGTGACGTATGTATCCGATGCAATGCTATGTAAAAGATTTTACAATAAAAAGGGGGCTGCCCAAAATGCTGAGAGCACGCTTCACCCTGAAGACCGTCTGAGGTGTTTTCATTGCGACAGATATCAGGTGAAGAAGACGGGTAGCGGGGGGGTGTGATATCAGGTGAAGAAGACAGGTAGCGGGGGGTGTGATATCAGGTGAAGAAGACGGGTAGCGGGGGGTGTGATATCAGGTGAAGAAGACAGGTAGCGGGGGGGTGTGATATCAGGTGAAGAAGACGGGTAGCGGGGGGGTGTGATATCAGGTGAAGAAGACAGGTAGCGGGGGGTGTGATATCAGGTGAAGAAGAGGGGTAGCGGGGGGTGTGATATCAGGTGAAGAAGACAGGTAGCGGGGGGTGTGATATCAGGTGAAGAAGATAGGTAGCGGGGGTGTGATATCAGGTGAAGAAGACGGGTAGCGGGGGGTGTGACATCAGGTGAAGAAGACGGGTAGCGGGGGTGTGATATCAGGTGAAGAAGACGGGTAGCGGGGGGTGTGACATCAGGTGAAGAAGACAGGTAGCGGGGGGTGTGATATCAGGTGAAGAAGACAGGTAGCGGGGGGTGTGATATCAGGTGAAGAAGACAGGTAGCGGGGGGGTGTGATATCAGGTGAAGAAGACAGGGAGCGGGGGGTGTGATATCAGGTGAAGAAGACAGGGAGCGGGGGGTGTGATATCAGGTGAAGAAGACAGGGAGCGGGGGGGTGTGATATCAGGTGAAGAAGACGGGTAGCGGGGGCTGTGATATCAGGTGAAGAAGACGGGTAGCGGGGGGTGTGATATCAGGTGAAGAAGACGGGTAGCGGGGGGTGTGATATCAGGTGAAGAAGACGGGTAGCGGGGGGTGTGATATCAGGTGAAGAAGACAGGTAGCGGGGGGTGTGATATCAGGTGAAGAAGACGGGTAGTGGGGGGGTGTGATATCAGGTGAAGAAGACGGGTAGTGGGGGGGTGTGATATCAGGTGAAGAAGACAGGTAGCGGGCGGTGTGATATCTGGTGAAGAAGACGGGTAGTGGGGGGGTGATATCAGGTGAAGAAGACGGGTAGCGGGGGGTGTGATATCAGGTGAAGAAGACAGGTAGCGGGGGGTGTGATATCAGGTGAAGAAGACGGGTAGCGGGGGGGTGTGATATCAGGTGAAGAAGACAGGTAGCGGGGGATGTGATATCAGGTGAAGAAGACGGGTAGCGGGGGGTGTGATATCAGGTGAAGAAGACAGGTAGCAGGGGGTGTGATATCAGGTGAAGAAGACAGGTAGCGGGGGGTGTGATATCAGGTGAAGAAGACGGGTAGCGGGGGGTGTGATATCAGGTGAAGAAGACAGGTAGCGGGGGGTGTGATATCAGGTGAAGAAGACAGGGAGCGGGGGGTGTGATATCAGGTGAAGAAGACGGGTAGCGGGGGGGGTGATATCAGGTGAAGAAGACGGGTAGCGGGGGGTGTGATATCAGGTGAAGAAGACGGGTAGCGGGGGTATGATATCAGGTGAAGAAGACGGGTAGCGGGGGGGTGATATCAGGTGAAGAAGACGGGTAGCGGGGGGGTGTGATATCAGGTGAAGAAGACGGGTAGCGGGGGGTGTGATATCAGGTGAAGAAGACGGGTAGCGGGGGGTGTGATATCAGGTGAAGAAGAAGGGTAGCGGGGGGAAGCTGGCGTTGGGTTGCCTGCGAGAATTTGTCTGCTCTTAGAGGAGTCTCGACCAGGCAGAGTGGATGGAGCACTTTGGGCTTTATCTGCCATCATCTACATCTTCCTGTGAGACTGATCACCGGCTCAAGGGATAAGCAACAGTAATGGGGCAAAAGAGAGTGAAAGAGTTATTAAAGTGTGTGAGACCTGATAAATGACAAGCATTTGTGATTTTTCCTCATGGTGGGGGTGGCAGTCATTGGTATTTTTATATTTGGGAATCATTTGATTGCACCTCACGCTGTGCACAGATTTCTAGTAATAAGGCAAGTAATAAAGTGTTTTGGGTTTTTTTTAAATAAATAGTTGTGTGGAAGGACAAAGGTGAAAATTTTACTCCATGCACCCAGTCCCTAACCCCATGGGCAATGGGGAGAGGAAAGAGACAGACGCTGTGCCCCCTCCCCCCCCCCCCCAGAGGTGCAAGCTTCCCGTTACTGCTGTCGCACACCCGAGTTTTCTGCCCAGCGTGCCCAAGGGGTGGCGCTGTGAAGGAGGACGAGCCTCGCTCGAGCAGCTCCCTACGAACACGCGGGACAGGCCGAGATCTGCCAACTCCACCCGCTGGGTGATCAGAAGGAATCCGTAAGCACACGCCAGGAAAAGACGAGGAATTTCTAATGCCAGAGAACGCGCAGGGGCCTGACGCGATGTTAAATACTCACCAGAGCTGACGCAGTAGGGGTAGGCGCTTCCAACTCTGAGATTGAGACCTGCAAACGGAGATAAGATTTTAACACATGTGAAGATAAACAGTGCAACGCTGAAATTATACATTCATTTACTTTAATATTCTTCTGTTCTACTTAATTCAAACTAAATTGTTCTACGTGGATAGCCAGAAATACAGAAATCGGCAAAACAAAAGCAAAGAATAATATACCACAAGCCAATTTAAAATAACCCTAAAAGTGGCCAGAAATACATCTGCCTATGGATATTCAGCAGCATCCTCATTTTTTAGGACAGCCCATAATGCTTCTTCCCAACCCCACATCCTTTGCATTTCAGTTGCTTGGATATTGCTTTTTACATAATGAGCTGCTCCTCCCCCTTCCTGTCCTCTCTGTCCTTCCTTAATAAGTTATAGCTCGGGATAGCTGTAACCCAGTCATGACACTCAGTGAACCAGCAACAATGTCCAAGTCCATTTCCACCATTAGGGCCTGCAGGTCGTGGATTTTACTGCCCAGGCTACGAGCATTTGAGCTCACAGCTTTCCAGCTTCTCTCCCTCAGCTTGCTGCTCTTCTTGGACATCTTTTCTGCCCTATTCAGATGATTTTTGTTAATTTCTTCTCTCACTTCTTGGAGTTGTTGGAGGTGGCATTCCAATTTCCTTCTGCCACCCCCATCCTCTAGTTTAAATGCCTTATAGCATAGGATTTGAATTTATCAAATAGGATCCTATTTCCTGCCACAGACAGACATAAGCTATCTTTGTCATAGAGCCTTTTACTGTTCCATACATGGCCCCAGCCCCCAATATATCCAAAACGTTTTTCCTTACAGCAAGTTTTGAGCCATACATTGAAATAATGTATGTGGCTCAGCCTCTCCTTCCCCTTTCCATGAATAGGTAACACGTCCGAAAAGGCAATGGATGTCACCATGTGGCTAATCTGCTTCCCCAGAGTGTGGAAATCACTCTCTACCACTTGATGATCATTGATTTCCCAGATGGTTGATAATATCAACTTCAGAGTCCTTACCTCCTTCTTTGATTGCATTGACTATCTGAATAGCATTTCTACTGGCTGATGAACCTGGAAGGCTTTTAACTATAGTGTTTCTATTGAAAAGGGTTCCCAAATTAGTACCTCTGATGACTGAGTCACCCAGCACAATGAGCTTTTTCTTATGATTTTTGGTTGCATTATGGAATTTCTGTGCGCATTGGGTTTCTTTTTTACTTTTCAGTCTCCATTGCTAGAGCTTCTTCATTTCCAATACAGAGAATGAATTTTGTACTTGTGTCACTTGAGAAATTGGGTGTCTCCGCATCACAGGTCTTATCCTACCAGAACATTCTGTGATCCATTTATTCTTGGGTTTCTGGATGTGCTCTGCAAGTGAGGGAGGGCATCTGGGTTGCACAATTGGGAAGAGTGGGTGTCCTTGGGTCACAGGTTTCATCCTACCTGACCCTACTGTAAACCACTTGTTTCTGGATTTCTGAATCTTCTCTAGCAGTGGGGGAAATTTCCCTGAATGCTGTAAAGTGGTTGAGGCTTCCTTGGTGGTTGCTAATTCCTTTTTTATTGTACCTAATTCAGCTTTAAGGTGAGCTAACTCCGTCTTCATTAAGGAGAGCTGTGAACAAATTGGGCATGCCCTAAGCTTCCAGAAGGTTTACCTCAAGACTAAGGCACCACAGTTGTTACATTGAATAATAATTTATTTTGTTCATTTGATTTGATAGAAAACTCTTTCAATCTGATAAAGATTAGCAAATTAACCTGTTACCAGTTACTGCAATTATCTACTCCAGAAAAACTATTTTAGAAGAGCAAGCCCTTGGGTGGTTGGGCAGAGAGGTAGGGAGGGGCTAACTCCTGAGCTTATCCGGACAATCCATCAGAGCCCCGGCTTACAATTTTGCTTTGTGCAGTCTAAAAGCAATGGGAGGCTGTGTTTAGGTAACAGAGTGAAATGCTAGAACAAAATGAATAGCCTTCCCTTTCTTTCTAAAGGTTTGATTCCTCTCTCCTTGCTACTTCAAAAGCTTGGTTGGTAAACTTTTTCAACCAAGGCTACATCTTGGCTCTTGGCTATACCAGGGATAGAGGGTAGGTGGGACATCCCAATAAATACCAAGATACAAGATACAAGATAAATACCAAAGCAGAGTGAGTAATACTGAGAGGCAGTGACATGGCTATGCCGCTGAATATAGCCGAATAAATCACTAAGTATTATCCAGCTAATTTTAGAACTGCTATTGAGCAGCTCTAACTTATCCAGTTAACTGAATTAGAGAAGAATTATTCGACTATGTTAGCCAGGTAAATAGCTCCTCCCTGGAACATCAATATCCTGCCCACAACTTATCCAGCTAACTACTCACATGTGAATTTCCAAAGAGTTAAGCATGTAAACAGAAAATCGTTTATTGTTTGCTCATTTCCATTCCTTGAGCTCCACAGATCAGTCCAGATAAATAGGGTTTTCTCCCCTACCAGCAGATGGAGACAGAGAATAGCTTTACTGCACCAGTGGTAAATTAGGCAGTGTGTCACCTGCAGTCAGTATGACCTGTACCCAAGCTTACAAATAAAGGTCATAACTATTCTCACTCCTAACCAAGCAGGGGGACGTAACCCCAAACTGAAGAGCAATGTTACTTAAAGGCAACCTCTGAGCTATTTACACACAGACTACAGCGATCTTCAGAAAATCATGTCAGGGCTCTGGACTGATCTGTGGGATTCAAGGAACGAAAATTAGCAGGTAAGAAACAATTGTCCTTTTCTTATCATCTCCCAGATCAGTCCAGGCAAAGAGGATGTTCCCAAGCTTCCCTAAACTGGGCGAGAACCCGAAAGACCCGGTCACAACACACTCCTACCAAACCCAGTTGAGTCCGGAGCATAAACATCCAGCCTGTAATGCTTAATAGAAGTGAAGGAAAGGAATCCCTACACAACAAATCCTGTAACTCTGAGACACACAATACGCCGAACAAATCGCAACCAAAAAGACTGACTTCAAGGTGAGATCCTTCATCAACGCTCTTTTCCAAGGTTCAAAAACCACCCATACATAAGGCCTACAAGACCGCATTAAAGTTACATCAAGGAACCGCCCGCCTTACTGGAGGATGTAGTGCTTCACTTCTTCGAGGAAATTAAAAATATCCAGATGCGATGTGAGTGCGATCCCTGGGATGCCTGAACCCAGATAACAGTCCCAGAGGCCGTATCTCACACGTCTGTTTAGGTGGACTCTGTAGCTATTCATTATATTTATTCTCCAGGGTTTCCTGCATGGAAGGAAAGTTTACTTTCAAGGCTCTCACATTGCATTCACTTTTCCCATAATTACGTCTCTTGCACACAGCACTGATAATCATAGCATTAGTTGTTTGCTGGTTTCCAACATTTCCTTTCTACTGATAAGATGCAATGCTGAGTTTAAAGTCTGTGTACTTCATTGTTAAGATGTTACAAGTTCTTTTAGTAAGTCTGGGAGTTTTTACAGTCTTTCTTGATTTCAGATGTTTCTCCAATTTAATTAATTCAGCAGAAAAAGGGAGGTGATATTACTCCTGTATAGGGCCCTGGTGAGACCTCACGGATTACTAAGTACAGTTCTGGAGACCTCACCTTCAAAAGGATATAAACAGGATGGAGTCGTTCCAGAGGGAGGCTGCTAACATGGTCAGTGGTCTTCATTCTAAAGCATTTGGGATAGACTTAAAGATCTAAAGAATACCCTAGAGTAAAAGCGAGAAAAGGGAGATAGGACAGAGACATCACACTCTCACATATTCCAGTGTCTGCAATGGAACCAAGTGGATCTTCATTATATTTACAACCCAACCTAGGGATTGTAACACCATTAACACTAGAGATGTGAATCGGAACCGGAATCGGGCTATGGCCAACATGGCCGGCGCCATCTTTAAAGATGGCGCCGGCCATCCAGTGCTCCTACCATGTGACAGTGCTCCTACCATGTGACAGGGGCCGGCCAATGGCATGGATACCCTGTCACATGGTAAGGGCAAAGGGCCATCGGCGCCATTTTTATTAGTGGCAGCCGATGAGCCGATAGCAGGAGATCGCTCCCCGTGCCCCCACTGGACCACCAGGTACTTGTAAAAGATTTTGGGGGGGTCGGGAGGGTGGGGGAGGCTAAGGGGTCATTTTTAAAGGGTCGGGTGGGGGGGGTTTTTTATCGGGCCCTCGGCGCCATTTTTATTAGTGGCAGCCAAAATGGCGCCGATGGCCCGAGAGCGGAAGATCGCGCTGGGACCCCCCCACTGGACCATCAGGTAATTTAAAACATTTTGGAGGGGTTCGGGAGGGTGGGGGAGGGTAAGGGATTAGTTTTAAAGGGTCGGGGTGGGTTTAGGGGTTGTTTTGGTGTGCCGGTTTTCCCGCTCTCCCCCCAAATAAATCCCGTTAGTGGACACTAACCCTATTAATGATTTTTCACGATAAATCGGGGGAATTTCTATTGTATTAATGACGATTTTAAAAATATCGGACAATTTTTTAAATCGTCAAAAAACGATTCACATCCCTAATTAACACCCTCTGTACCGGTTGTTGGCAAACCTCCCAAGATTTAACTTAAGTAAGCTGGTCATCCAGATAAGGGTATACCAGAATACCCTGCCTGCGGAGAACTGCCGGCATGACTACCATCACCTTGGTAAATGTGTGAAGCACCATAGTGAGACCAAAAGGAAGAGCTCAAAACTGAGAATGGTTTCCCAGCACCATAAAACTGAGGAACCTCTGGTGCACCTCGTGAACATGTACATACGGATAAGCATCCATGAAATCTAGGGAAGCCAAGAACTCTCCTTTTCTGACCGCTGCAATGACAGAACACAGGGTCTCCATTCAAAAGCGAGGCACCCAAAGGGAAGTATTCACCTTCTTGAGATCCATAATAGGTTGATAGATGCCCTCTTTCTTTGGAACCATAAAATACATTGAATAGCTTCCCTGCCCCTGCTCCCTTGTGGGCACTGAAACCACCAACTCCAAATTTAGGAATTATTGCAGCGTAGATCAAACTGCAGCCCACTTGATTCTGGAGATGCATGGGGAAACCATGGTATAGCAGGCATGCAAATTCTATGGTGTAACCATCTCATGATGGAGAGAACCCAATAATCCATCATTATGTTAGTCCACTCCTCGGAAAACCGGACCAAATGATCCCCAATGCTCTCTCTTGAGGAGTAGACCAATCATGTTTCATTGTACCCCTTTAAGACCTCTGGAGCTGGATCCAGAGTTCTCCCTGGCAGGCTTTTGGGATCTCTGAAAGGACTGTGATTTGTTTGAAAATTGGTGCTGTGAGGAGAATCCTTACCCTGGCCAGTAGTGCCATGCCTCCAGACTACTTCTGTCTATTAGGAAAATTCTTGCTGTTTCTGTTGGGCTTATCCTTGTGCAACTTATGCACCAGCTTCTCCAAGCCCTCTCCAAACAACAGCTTGACATTGAAAAGGGAGGCCGCCAAGATGTGACTTGGACCAAGCATCTGCTACTCAATTGCTCAGCCATAGCAGTCTCCTAGCCAAGACTACTGACATCATATTTCTGGCCAATGTGCACAGCAGATCATACAAAGCATCTATTATAAAGGCTAAACCTGCCTCCAAACGATCTGCCCTTTTGGACAAAAGTGAGGGTCCCGGCCCCTCAGCCGGAATCTGTTGAATCCAGTGCAAGTAGACCCACATCATGAAGCTAATGTATACTGCCTTCCCAGACACCCAAAGCCGAGACCTCAAACATCCTTTAAGATACAGCTCCATTTTATGATTCTGAGAATCCTTTAGGGCTGTGCAGCCTCCATTGGAATGGTGGGCCTCATCCATCTTAGGCAATTTTAGAAACTCCAGAGCCTCCTCTGGTAATGGGTAAAGCTTCACCATGGCCCTTCCAACTTTCAAGCCCGCTTCAGGGGTATCTCACTCCCTAAACACCAGCTTCTGTATAGTACAATGGAAGGGAAATGCCCTAGCAGGACTCCTAAGACCCTTCATGATAGGATCTTCACATTCATGCTCATATTTTTCTACATCTTTTTAATCCAAAGTTTCTTTAGGACCTGGGATATCACAGATTAAAATTCCTCCTTACAGAATAACCAGATCACCTGAGGGTCATCACCTTCCATTACTGGGTTCTCCCCCTCCTCCAAGGGATCTTCATCCTCCTCCTCATCTCACATCCTCCTCTGAAACCTATGATTCCCCATTCCGAGTCTGGATCAGGAAGTTGTTTCCTTTTAGAAGGGTGAGTTGGGATTGCAGAGTCTCTACCACAGGCCACCTTCCTACCTTGACAGGAAGCAGAATCCCCTTGGTGTGGGGCCACATCCCCACCACTCTTTTACTAGCCAGGTACACTTTGTTCATTAGAAGCACAAACTCGGTTGAAAAACCTATCTTGAATCCTCATCTGGAGACTCTACCGCCTCTTCAGACCTCTCCTGAACAATATCCGAGGCCTCTACCACACAAGATGATGCCAGAGGAGAATCAGCTCTCTCGCTCCTGACATCCCCTGCACTGCAGGAACAGAGGCCCAGATGACCACTGTTCCTGTGCTGCAGAGCAGACTCAGGTTGCCTTCCTCCGGAGCCTGCAATGCCTGCTTCCTCCCTGCTGCCTTCCTTCCATCTGTCACGGCACTTACAGCCACCGGGCTGCCCTACCCGTCACCAACATAGGGCCCGCTCTAGCCTGAAAACTGTAGCTGCGTTCCTTTGTCCCCACACGCTCAGCAGGAACCGCCATTATTATGCACCAAGTGGTCAGACTTCACCCCAGCCCAGCATTTCACCGTGGTCCACCCAACCCAAAATATCTGTCCCACGGCCCATGCGTGACTGCTGACATACTCTCTCTCTCTCTCTCCCTCTTGAGCAATGGCGCTGCAAGCTGAGGCTCCCTGCCAGTGAAATGCTCTGCTCCTCCATCCTCTGTAGTTTTTACAAATTCTTAAAGAAACAGCTCCTGCATCATCAAAGGAGAAGTTAAAGAAATACTTTCCTGAACTGGATATCACCGCAGGCAGGGATACAGAGGGAAAGAAGGAGAGAGACGGGAAATGAGGGGCTGAGACCACTGTCTATGAAATTCCCCCACACACAACCAGGGCAAAGCCATTCCAAGGATCACCAACCCCTGCTTGCCCCTACTCCCCCAGGATAATGGCCTCAAGATAGAGCTTAATACCCCTGGGAGCAATTTATCTCTTCTTCAGCTTGACTGACCTCTACCATCTGCTGGAGACAGAGAATACTGAGCAACTGCCGGTGGCACACTGTCTTATCTAGCACTGGAACAGCAAAGCTTTTTTTCCTCTGTCTCCATCTGCTGGTAGGGGAGAAAAACCCTTTCATCTGGACTGATTTGAAGGACGATAAGGAATGTAACATATCATTGTAGTAAATTTCAAAAGCCATTTAATTGCGTTAAGTGCACGTTACGTGGGTAAAACGTATGGACAATTCAGTAGTATATCTTGTGGCAATTTTTAAAAGCCATTTAACACGGGTAAAGTGCATTTACACATGTAAAATCCAGTGTAAATGCTTTTGAAAAGCAGGCCCTATTAACAGGCCGATACAGTACAGTGCGCTCCGACGGAGCGCACTGTCAGCCTGCTCTTGGACGCGTGTTTTCCCTTTCCCCTTATTCAGTAAGGGGAGGAAAACGCGCGTCCAACCCGCTGCACCTAATAGCGCCCGCAACATGCAAATGCATGTTGATGGCCCTATTAGGTATGCTCGCGTGATTCAGAAAGAAAAATGTGCAGCCAAGCCGCACATTTTACTTTCAGAAATTAGCGCCGACCCAAAGGTCGGTGCTAATTTCTTCCGGCACCGGGAAAGTGCACAGAAAAGCAGTAAAAACTGCTTTTCTGTGCACCCTCCGACTTAATATCATGGCGATATTAAGTCGGAGGTCCCGAAGAGTAAAAAAAGTAAAAAAAAAAAAAAAAAAATTTAATTCGGCCCACGGCTGTCAGGTCGAAAACCGGACGCTCAATTTTGCTGGCGTCCGGTTTCCGAGCCTGTGGCTGTCAGCGGGCTCGAGAACCGACGCCGGCAAAATTGAGCGTCGGCTGCCAAACCCACTGACAGCCACCGCTCCTGTTCAAAAAGAGGCGCTAGGAACGCGCTAGTTTCCCTAGTGCCTCTTTTTACCGCCTGGCCTAATTTAAATAAATTAACTTACTGTATCGCGTGCCGCGTTTTTTACTGTATCGGCCCATGGATAAGTGGTGGCTGCTGAACAGGACTGGATATTTAGCCATGATTATACGGCTAAGTAGCACTGAATATTGGCCTCAGAATAGTTAACATACAACGGGAATCTTATTCGCTGAAAGGATTCAGATGTTTTTCCAACACTGACATCCTCCCTGAGAGCGCACGCGTGTGTGTCAGTACATGCACATTTTATACATGCAGTGTTAGGACCATCAAAAATGGTAGTGGGTGAAAATAAAAGTATTTATGTGCTTAGAGTTACTCCCCTGACCTTCTCACCCTGAGGAGCGCCCGTTTCCCAGCTGCAGTTAGAAAGCCTGTGCGCTTTTCACAGCGAGAAAAAGCGATTGAGCAGTTAACACCGTGCGAGCCTTTTCACCTGTACCAGAGCTGGACAATGTCTCCATTTCTGCACACTTACCCCCCTCGGTACTTACCCCCTAGGTATGTGCAGTTGTATTTGCTACACGTCTGCTTAGTGCTGTCCAAAACAAAGGCATGGCTTTCCGGGTCAAAGCTTGAACAAGTGAAAACTTCATTGACCGGCATCAACACTTCGTCTTCGGCAGGAATAGCAGAGTATTCCTGAATGCAAACTCCGAAGCAGGTCATCAGGGTAAAAAAAGAATCTTTTCCAAAACTCTCAGCCACTTTTTTATTGGTGGAAGTAGAAGTGAACCCTCCAAACCTCAGCTCCTTATCTTGGGTAGTTGGTGGGGAGAAGTGAATATCCTTTATGCCCCTGTACACAGTCTGACATGTTTCTTTGCAGCTTCCTTGTAAGAGTTTTAATGCTGTTGTCAAATAAAAGTGAAGAACTTTGAAATGAAAGCTCTGCATGTAATATTCTGGAGATTTGCCTCCACCTCTCACAGCAGCATTGAAGTCCATATAAATGTCGGAATCAGTATAAACCAGTAAAGCTATCCCATGCTCGTCCTTGAAGCCTTTGGGGAGTGGAGGAAGTTTCTTCTCTTCTACCCTTCTTCTCCATTCTGAACTTGAAGTATCCCATGAATATCTGAACATCAGATTCATGGCTTTTTCTGCTTCCAATAAGTGCGTGGAGAGCATTTTTTCAGCCATTTTTTCTTCACATCCTATATACTGGTCATCAAAAGCTGTAGGTGCCATGTTTAATACTATGTCTGTGATACCGCATGTCACCTAAAAAAGATAAGATTCATTTCATGAGTTCCAATTAACTAAGCCCTGAGATATGACTCCCTACTGACCCTGTGACTTCCAAAGACATTGACATCATACTAATCCTGCCATTCCACAACACATTCATGCCACTCTGGCACCATCAGTACCAAAGACATTGATTCTCTAATGACACCAGAAAACACTGACTCCTTAATGACTCCATCACTCTCCAGACTTGGTGCAAAGTTCATAGATAAAAAATACCAGTGGACTTTATCCCAAGGTTAAGAACATAAGAACATGCCATACTGGGTCAGACTAAGAGTCCATCAAGCCCAACATCCTGTTTCCAACAGTAGCCAGTCCAGGACATAAGAACCTAGAAAGTACCCAAAAATTAAGGCTATTCTATGTTACTGTTGCTAGTAATAGCAGTGGCTATTTTCTAAGTCAACTTAATTAATAGCAGGTAATGGACTTCTCCTCCAAGAACTTATCCAATTCTTTTTTAAACACAGCTACACTAACTGCATTAACCACATCCTTTGGCAACAAATTCCAGAGTTTAATTGTGCATTGAGTGAAAAAGAACTTTCTCTGATTAGTTTTAAATGTGCAACATGCTAACTTCATGGAGTGCCCCCTAGTCCCTCTATTATCTGAAAGAGTAAATAACCGATTCACATCTACCCATTCTAGACCTCTCATGATTTTAAACACCTCTATCATATCCTCCCTCAGCCATTGGAACAATCTACCTGAAGACCTAAGATCTCAACACAATATAAAAACCTTCAAAAAAGACTTAAAAACTTTACTGTTTCGTAGATTCTTCTTGGATCCACAATCATCTACACAGACCAACTCTCAAATAAACTCATAACCTTAATCCTCAACTTCTCTAACCTCACTCCACATTCAACCTTATATCTGCTGAGTCTTACTTGGTTATGTTTATCATTATAGTTACTACAACATGTTTGTTGATATCTAATAACCTCTTTGTTAAAATTTATTCCTTTGTAAACCGTTATGATGGCTTTCCGAATAACGGTATATAAAACTCTTCAAATAAATAAATGAATAAATCTCTACTCCAAGCTGAAAAGTCCTAACCTCTTTAGTCTTTCCTCATAGGGGAGCTGTTCCATTCCCCTTATCATTTTGGTCGCTCTTCTCTGTACCTTCTCCATCGCAATTATATCTTTTTTGAGATGCGGCGACCAGAATTTAACACAGTATTCAAGGTGCAGTCTCACCATGGAGCGATACAGAGGCATTATGACATTTTCCATTTTATTCACCATTCCCTTTCTAATAATTCCCAACAATCTGTTTTCTTTTTTGACTGCCGCAGCACACTGAGCCGACAATTTCAATGTGTTATCCACTATCACACCTAGATCTTTTTCCTGGGTGGTAGCTCCTAATATGGAACCCAACATTGTGTAATTATAGCATGGGTTATTTTTCCCTATATGCATCACCTTGCACTTGTCCACATTAAATTTCATCTGCCATTTTGATCCCCAGGTTTCCAGTCTCACAAAGTCTTCCTGCAATTTATCACAATCTGCTTGTGATTTAACTACTCTGAACAATTTTGTATCATCTGCAAATTTGATTACCTCACTCGTCGTATTTCTTTCCAGATCATTTATAAATATATTGAAAAGTAAGGCACTCCACTGCCCACTCCCTTCCACTGAGAAAACTGTCCATTTAATCCTACTCTGTTTCCTGTCTTTTAGTTTGTAATCCATGAAAGGACATCGCCACCTATCCCATGACTTTTTACTTTTCCTAGAAGCCTCTCATGAGGAGCTTTGTCAAACGCCTTCTGAAAATCCAAGTACACTACATCTACCGGTTCACCTTTATCCACATGTTTATTAACTCCTTCAAAAAAGTGAAGATTTGTGAGGCAAGACCTGCCTTGGGTAAAGCCATGCTGACTTTGTTCCATTAAACCATGTCTTTCTATATGTTCTGTGATTTTGATGTTTAGAACAATTTCCACTATTTTCCTGGCACTGAAGTCAGACTAACCGGTCTGTAGTTTCCTAGATCACCCCTGGAGCCCTTTTTAAATATTGGGGTTACATTAGCTATCCTCCAGTCTTCAGGTACAATGGATGATTTTAATGATAGGTTACAAATTTTTATCAATAGGTCTGAAATTTCATTTTTTAGTTCCTTCAGAACTCTGGGGTGTATACCATCTGGTCCGGGTGATTTACTACTCTTCAGTTTGTCAATCAGGTCTACCACATTTTCTAGGTTCACCGTGATTTGATTCAGTCCATCTGAATCATTACCCATGAAAACCTTCTCCAGAACGGGTACCTCCCCAACATCCTCTTCTGTAAACACCAAAGCAAAGAAATCATTTAATCTTTCTGCAATCGTCTTATGTTCTCTAAGTGCCCCTTTAACCCCTTGATCATCTAATGGTCCAACTGACTCCCTCACAGGCTTTCTGCTTCGGATATATTTTTTAAAGTTTTTATTCTGAGTTTTTGCCTCTACGGCCAACTTCTTTTCAAATTCTCTCTTAGCCTGTCTTAAGTTATCAATGTCTTACATTTAACTTGCCAACGCTTATGCATTAGCCTATTTTCTTCTGTTGGATCCTTCTTCCAATTTTTGAATGAAGATCTTTTGGCTAAAATAGCTTCAATCACCTCCCCTTTTAGCCATGCCGGTAACTGTTTTGCCTTCTTTCCACCTTTCTTAATGTGTGGAATACATCTGGACTGTGCTTCTAGGATGGTATTTTTTAACAATGATCACACCTCTTGCATACCTTTTACCTTTGTAGCTGCTCCTTTCAGTTTTTTTCTAACAATTTTTCTCATTTTATCATAGTTTCCCTTTTGAAAGTTTAACACGAGAGCCGTGGATTTGCTTACTGTCCCCCTTCCAGTCATTAATTCAAATTTGATCATATTATAATCACTATTGCCAAGCGGCCCCACCACCGTTACCTCTCTCACCAAATCCTGTGCTCCACAGAATTAGATCTAAAATTGCTGAGGAGGATGTGACGTCATCCCAGCAAATGGCTGGTTAATCCCGCGGCTCTCGCCAGACATCAGCTTAATCGCCTGACATCGGGTACCCTGACTAGTGCTTAGTGTCGCAAAGACCTCTCCCGCTCGTGAGAATCCCGGCAGATGTCGCACAAAAGGAAACCGGTAGATTTAAAAAAGTTTTCTTATAATAAATTGCCGGTAGAAGGAGAGCCCCTAGGTGACAATATGGCGGGCGCAGGGCTCGAGGCGGCGGAAATCGTGGGGGAGGGCACGGACGGCCCGGCGGACGACAGCGCGATCCCCACTAAGGGGGAGATGAAGGGCTGGTTTGCCGAAATAAAATCCGAAATCGCGGCGAAAACTGAGGACATTATGACCTCTATTGAAGAGCTCAAGGAGGACCTGGCCGAACAGGGCCGCCGCCTTTTTGAGGTTGAAACTCGAGCGGAAACAAATAGCGCGGACCTGAAGGAACAGCAAGCAACGTTACATACCCTGCAAGATGATATGGAACGCCTGAGAGACAAAATGGAGGATTTAGAAAACCGGTCTCGGCGCCATAATCTTCGGTTTCGGGGCATCCCGGAGGGCCCTGAGTATACTGACTGCCTGGATACTGTGGCACAGATTAGCGCCATGCTCCTTGCTGCAGGTGCGGGAACCGCTACCCCGGAGCAGGTGGTGGAAGTGAAAATTGCACGTGCCCACAGAGTTTATGGCCCCCGGGTGAATAATCTGCCTAAGGACATTATTGCTTGTTACCACGAATTTGCTATTAAAGATAAAATCGCTAACATAGCTCGGCAGCAACCCAGCTGGAAATGGCGGGGCCATGAGGTCATGATTTTTGTCGATCTCTCACCTATTACGATAAAGAAGAGGCGGGACTTTAAACCAGTCACGGACCTCCTACGCAAGGAAAATATCAGGTACAGGTGGCTGTTCCCATTTGGGATCAACTTTTCTCTGAAAGGTGAAGCTCATAGGGCGAAAACGCCGGCGGAGGCCTCCACAATCTTGCGTGCAGCAGGATACCCTGAGATCCTGGGCTTAAATGTTCTTCCAAAGCAACCTGTGCGGAATGAGGGCTCTCAGCGTTGGCAACGGGTGACCAGAGGAGATAAACGGCTGCGGCGGCAGCCAGATTCATTGCCACAGAGCTGAGATTGAGCTGGGTGAGATAACAAGGGAGCTGATTTGGGCTAATTGATTCTCTCTGCGCCGCAGGACTGATGCAGTCCAGAACTGGACGGCCAACCTGGACATAAGGTGCAGGTTCCAGTTATGGCAGCTTACAATATGGACCGGATTGTTCACAGTTGTGCCATTCCTGGTTCTTATTACCATTTTCATGCTCTGCTGTAAAGTTCTGAGTTATACAGTTTAATGGTTGGGGATGCTCTAATATGTCAGAAACTGTTTTATTAAAAGTCTTAGATGTCAATGGGGGACGGCTATGAAGGGATGATTGACTCCTCCCTTATTCAGACAGCATGGCCCTGGACTAGGGAACAGGCTGTGGGGGAGGTGGGAAAGCGGGGAGGGTTGTTAGAGGGTAGAACCTCTTATATGACTTTTGCAAAGGAGGACACTTGGTACACAGAGACTCACAGACTAACTATTACTCTGGAATGGCGGGGACAGCAGGTGACATTCATGGGGCTCCTAATATCTGGCTTTTTCTTACCATGACGGCCTTCAATATTATGTCCCTCAATGTAAAGGGACTGAATTCACCTTACAAACGGCAATCCCTGTTCGATGACTTACATTTCCATCACACTAAGATTGCCTTTGTGCAAGAAACCCATTTAAAGAAGAGATATGAGCGTTTACTTAAACATTCTAGCTTTCCTAGACAGTACTGGGCTGCTAGGCCTTTGGCACGAAAGTACTTGGGCGTGGGGATTTTAATGCATAGAGATCTGATATATGAAGAAATCTTATGCCGGGCGGACCCGGAGGGAAGACACCTCTTATTGGTTATTGCTATTGGGGGGGAAAAATACACCCTCATTAGTTCATATGGCCCTAATGTGGGGCAGGGTGTCTACCTGGATGGACTGTCGCGGCTTATTGACCTGTGGGCAGAGGGCCACATAATCTTGGGCGGTGATTTTAATTTGACCGCAGACCCTCGATTGGATAACTCTCACTCTAAATCACTGCTTAGTCGGCGGGAGCGCCAGGTTTTCCGCCGTTTCTTAAGGCATCATGGTTTAGTTGATGTGTGGAGGGTCTGGCATCCTAAATCTAGGAATTATACCTTCTTTTCTAAAGTACATAAAACATACTCGCGTATCGATTACTTGTTAGTAGACAAGGGTTGTTGTGCTCAGGTTAGCGCCCCGTCCCTGGGCCCGATTACATGGTCTGATCATGGTCCTGTGTTTATGGATTTCCATTTCTCTGGTATGATAAAGGCCAAAAGTATTGGAGACTTAATGACAGTCTCCTTGAAGATGAGGATTTTTGCACCCAACTATATGGGGATATTCAGGACTATTTCCAACTTAATGAGGCCCCTAATATTGCCCCCACAGTTTTATGGGATTGTCTAAAAGCGGTGCTGCGAGGCAAGCTTATTGCAAGGGGTGCTTACGTCAAGAAATGTAAACAAAGGGAAAAAGTTGATGTCTTAATGCACTTGCAACGACTGGGGCGTGAGCATTTGGTTACTGGGTCCGAGAGTCTCTTAGAGCAAATAGATGCTCTGCGCCAGCGCTTGGCAGATTTGGAAGCGGCGTCTATAGCATATAACTTGACTCGCAGCAAGCAGCTATACTATGAAGGGGGAAACAAGGCAGGTAGACTGTTGGCAAGAAAATTGAAGGTTCAACAGGCCCAGACTACTATTGTAAAATTAAAGGACGAACATGGGACAATGTTAACCTCCAATGCAGACATCCGGAAACGATTTCTCCGCTTTTACACGGAACTCTATGCTCCTAAACCTGCTACCTCTCAGGAGGAGCTGGAGGCCTACTTTCACCATATAACCTTACCGCAAGTCTCCTCGGAGGCCCAATTATTCTTAACCCGGGACATCACCGCAGCGGAGGTGACTTGGGCCATCAAGTCGTTGAAATTGGGCAAGTCGCCCGGACTCGATGGCTACACGGCTACATTTTATAAGAAATTTATTACGCTATTGGTCCCACCGCTGGTTACCCTATTTAATTCATTGCAGGGGCCGGCCGCGCTCTCCCGGGAGGATAATATGGCTGGGATAACACTGCTGGTGAAACCGGGCCGTGACCCCACCGTGTGCGGTTCTTATCGTCCCATTTCCTTAATTAATCTTGATATGAAATTGTTAGCGAAAATTTTAGCTAATAGACTTAATGTTGCCCTACCCGGTTTGATTCATCCCGATCAATCTGGCTTTATTCCCGGTCGTATGGCGTCAGATAATGTCCGCAAAACGGTTGATGCCATGGGATGGGCTCGCTCGCACGACATTCCAATGCTCCTGTTAGCCATCGATGCCGAAAAGGCTTTCGACTATGTGCATTGGCCATTTTTGTTTCACACCTTGCGATTATTTAATTTAGGGGACAAGTTTATTACTTGGATTCAAAAATTATATGACGCCCCCACAGCCTGCTTAAAGATTAATGGGGGGTATTCATCTCCTTTTGCGGTTGGTAGAGGGACACGACAGGGATGTCCGCTTTCCCCCTTACTTTTTGCGCTCTTTTTGGAGCCTTTTGCTCATCACATTCGGGCTAATCCCTTGATTACTGGTGTGCGGGTGGGAGACTTTTCTTCCAAAATGTCTCTTTTTGCAGATGACATTTTGTTCACCATTGCTGACCCCCTTTGCTCTTTACGGGCCGTCTCAGCAGAGCTAGATGCCTTTAGCAAGGTTTCGGGGTTCTCTGTTAACTGGGATAAATCGGAACTGTTAAATGTCACTGCATCCTCTGACCTGCGGGCCCAAGTTGCCATCGAGTTCCCTTTTAAGTGGGCGATTCACAAACTGAAGTATTTGGGGGTCTATTTAGGCACGGAACAGGATCTTTTTCACTTGAATTACATACCGCTTATGGACAGAATCTATAAAGACCTGGAGGAGTGGGACAGGTATCACATTTCCTGGCTGGGGAGACTAGCTGTGTTACAGATGAACATTTTGCCTCGGATGCTGTATTTACTACAGACATTACCCATAGTTATTCCGGTTAAGCTGCTAGATAAATGGCAAAAGAGGCTTAATAAATACTTATGGAAGGGGAGACGACCCCGGATTGCCCAGAGGACATTATATTTGCCGAAATATAGAGGAGGGATGGGTGTGCCTAATCTGGCCCGGTACCACGGAGCAGCCCATTTGAAAGCGGCCATAGAGTGGCATGATCCCAGACAGAGTAAACCATGGGTGCGTCTTGAGCAAGCTCTGTTGGGTAGCTTCCCTCTCACAGCGTTGTTATGGCAAACTAAGGTCTCTCGGTGTGCCAGCCTGACATTACCTGAGACTGTGGCATCCACTCTAACTGTTTGGGACCGCTGGAAGAGAACATTAGTGGGGTCACAAGGGTACTACCACAGTACTCACTTATTTTATCATAGGGAGTTTCGTCCGGCTGGCAATCCGAGAGCGTTCAAATCCTGGATAGATAAGGGTATACTTCAATGGGCGCAACTATGGTCTCCTGGGGGGTTGGCAACGTTCCCTACCCTCTGTCGACAATATCAGCTGGGGTCCGTAGATCGTTTTAGATATTTACAAGATCTAAAATTGCTCCCTTTCTTGTCGGTTCCTGAACCAAATGCTCCATAAAAATGTCATTTATTCCATCCAGGAACTTTATATCTCTAGCATGTACCGATGATACATTTACCCAGTCAATATTGGGGTAATTGAAGTCTCCCATTACTACCGCACTACCAATTTGGTTAGCTTCCATAATTTCTCTTAGCATTTCACTGTAAGTCTCACCATCTTGACCAGGTGCACAGTAGTATACTCCCATCACTATAGTCTTCTCCGACACAGAAGGGATTTCTACACATAAAAATTAAATTGTGCATTTATTTATTTATTTCGTGTTTTTCTATACCGGCATTCGAGATAAGATCACATCATGCTGGTTTACATTTAACAGGGGGTGAAAATGCAAATAAACTCAAACAGTAACAAGTGAAAGGAAAACTCTGAAGTTACAATAAAACAGGGGTGTTCAAAACTGGAAGGAGAAGGAAAGGCCAGAGGAATTTAACTCAACAAACAGTTGTTTGCAATGTTCAGAGACTGTCTGACTGTAGTTGTTGGTGAATTAATGGTCAGGTGGGGTCTGGAAAGGCTTGCTTAAACAACCATGTCTTAAGCCTCTTTCTGTATCATCGGTACATGCTAGAAGGCACGGTTCCTGTCGAAGATCCGGTGGAATGGAGTTCCATAGCGATGGTCCAGCGGTAGAGAGGGCCCAGTCTCTGAGTGTTATATGTTGAGAGGTTTTGGTGTGTGGAACATGTAGTGAATCTCTGTAGGCTTCTCTGATGGGTCTAATGGAGGTATGTTTTCTGAATGGGATTTGTAGGTGGAGTGGAGCATGTTGATGTATGGCTTTGTATATAATGGTGATTGACTTATGAATGATTCTGTAGTGAATTGGCAGCCAGTGTAGGTCTTTGAGAATGGGAGAAATGTGGTCTTTTCTCCTCGTGTTTGTCAATATTCTAGCAGCCGTGTTTTAGACCACCTGGAGAGGTTTGGTGTGAGATGAGGGGGAGACCTAATAAGATAGAATTGCAGTAATCTATCTTAGAGAAGATTATTGCTTGCAGAACCGTTCTGTAATCATGAAAGTGAAAGAGTGGTCTTATTCTTTTCAGGACATATAGTTTATGAAAACAGTCTTTCGTTGTTTGGTTAATAAATGATTTTAGGTTTAGACGATTGTCAATAATAACTCCTAAGTCTCTTGCTTTGGTGATGTGAAGGTTGGCTGGTGGATTCTTCGTGATGTTACTGTTTTCTGGTGATATGAGAAGGAGTTCACTTTTTGATGAATTTACTATTAAGTTTAGGCTGGTGAGGAGGCCGTTGATTTCTTAAAGGTAGTTTTCCCAGAGTTCAAGTGTTTTTGTGATGGATTCTTTAATGGGGATCACGATCTGGACATCGTCTGCATATAAGAAGTGTTTGAGGTTCCATTTGGTTAGCAACTGGCATAGTGGTAGAAGGTAAATATTAAAGAGCGTGGGGGATAGGGGGAACTCCTATGGAGGAAGGATAGCGAAGGGATTCTTTATTGTGGATTTTAACCTTGAAGCCTCTATTCCTAAGGAATGTTTTGAACCAGGCCAATGCAGTTCCTGTTATGCCGATGTACGCAAGCTGTTTGAGGAGGATGGAATGGTTGACAGTGTCAAATGCTGACGAGAGGTCGAGGAGAATCAGTAAGAAGGCATGACCTTTATCAAGGCCCATGATGAGGTAGTCTGTCAGGGAAATGAGTAGGGATTCTGTACTTAATGCTTTTCGGAATCCATAATGAGTGGGGAACAAGATGTTATGGTCTTCAATGTATTCTGATAGTTAAGTATTAACTAATTTTTCCATGACCTTGGCTATAAATGGTAGGTTGGATATCGGATGGAAGCTGTTGGGATCTAAAGGATCCAAGTTTGGTTTCTTTGGGAAAGGTTTGATGGATGCCAGTTTGAGATCATCTGGACAGATTCCCTGGGATAAAGAACAGTTAATGATGTCTGCCAGTGTTTTGGCAATGGTGTCGGGGATTAGTAGTAGCAGTTTAGTCGGGATTTGGTCAAAAGGGTGTGAAGATGGTTTCATTTTCTTCAGAACTGCTTGTATTTCTGTGGATGTAATGGTTTCAAAGGATTGGAGAGATATGTCATTGTTGGGGTTGCG
Source organism: Rhinatrema bivittatum (assembly GCF_901001135.1). Lineage (NCBI taxonomy): Eukaryota > Metazoa > Chordata > Amphibia > Gymnophiona > Rhinatrematidae > Rhinatrema > Rhinatrema bivittatum. Next base: position 6,074,988 of record NC_042619.1, on the reverse strand, counting down.
ATATGAGCTGGAGGGTGATATGACTTTGGGAGTAAGCTGTGTTAGGAGGTTATTGACTTTATTAAGGAAGAAGAGGGCCAACTCCTCTGCTTTGGATTGAGCATGGTTAAGTGGGATGTCTGGAGCGTTGATTTGTGTTAAATTGGAAATGTATGAAGAGTCAAAGATGAGATCATGGATCTTATGACCATAGAAGTCCCTTTTTGCTTTTAAGGTGGAGCTCTTGTAGGATTGAAGGGTGAGTTTGTAGGCAGTGATGGTATTGGGGGATGGTGCTTTACGCCATTTACTTTCTTTCTGTCATAAACTCTGTTTGAGTTTTCGGAGTTCATTAGTGAACCATGGTTGTCTTTTTGACGAGTTGTGGTTGAGTTTTTTTGTTGAAAGTGGACATAGTTTGTTTGCTAACACCTCTGTTATTTTAGACCAGGAGTGGATGGCTGAGTTGGGTGTGGAGATGTCAATGTGTGGGAGTTCTAAGGCCAGATGTTCACTGAGGATGTCGGAGGAGCAAGATTTCCTGTAGAGAAATGGTTGTTGAGGTGGTTGGATGTTACTCTTATGAGCCAGCGTGATGGAGGTAGAAATTAATGTGTGGTCTGACCAGGGGACCTGCTTGCATAACGGGAGTGAGGAGTGTGACATGCCAGAGTTCACAAAGATGAGGTCAAAGGTGTGACCAGCTTTGTGGGTGGGTTTGTTGATTATCTGCTTGAAACCCATGGCTGACAAGTCTCATGCAGGATGTTTATCCTTTTGCTCTATGCCATCTCGGACATAAAGTGCCACACCACCTCCTGGGTGCTCCTCTCTGTCATTGCGATATAATTTGTACCCCGGTATAGCACTGTCCCATTGGTTATCCTCTTTCCACCATGTCTCTGAGATGCCAATTAAGTCTATGTCATCATTTACTGCTATACATTCTAATTCTCCCATCTTATTTCTTAGACTTCTGGCATTAGCATACAAACATTTCAAAGTTTGTTTTTTGTTTGTATTTTCATTCTGCTTTTTAATTGATAGGGATAAGTTGGAATTTTTTAGCTCAGCTGACTTTTTATTTACAGGCACTAGGACTACTTTTCTTACTATTGGAACCTCACTGTCGGGATGCCCTAATTATATTGCATCATTACTATCCTTTGAAGATATCTCTCTCCGAACCATGTGCTGCTGAGCGACTGTTGGCTTTCCCCTTTGTTCTAGTTTAAAAGCTGCTCTATCTCCTTTTTAAAGGTTAGCACCAGCAGTCTGGTTCCACCCTGGTTAAGGTGGAGCCCATCCCTTCGGAAGAGACTCCCCCCTTCCCCAAAAGGTTCCCCAGTTCATAACAAAACTGAATCCCTCTTCCTTGAACCATTGTCTCATCCACGCATTGAGACTCTGGAGCTCTGCCTGCCTCTGGTGACCTGCGCGTGGAACAGGGAGCATTTCAGAGAATGCTACCCTGGAGGTTCTGGATTTAAGCTTTCTACCTAAGAGCCTAAATTTGGCTTCCAGAACCTCCCTCCCACATTTTCCTATGTCGTTGGTGCCCACATGTACCACGACAGCCGGCTCCTCCCCAGCACTGTCTAAAATCTTATCTAGGTGACGCATGAGGTCCGCCACCTTCGCACCAGGTAGGCAGGTTACCAGGCGATCCTCACGCCCACCCGCCACCCAGCTATCTACATTCCTAATAATCGAATCACCAACTATAACGGCTGACCTAACCCTTCCCCTCCTGGGCAGTAGGCCTTGGGGAGATATCCTCAGTGTGAGAGGACAATGCATCACCTGGAGAGCAGGTCCTTGCTACAGGATCCTTTCCTGCTACACCTGGTTGGTGCTCTCCCATTATGAGACCTTCTTCCTCCAAGGCAGCACCAGGGCTGCCAGTCTGAAGTTGGGACTGGACTACTATGTCCCTGAAGGTCTCATCTATATACCTCTCTGTCTGCCTCAGCTCCTCCAGGTCTGCCACTCTAGCCTCCAGAGATCGGACTTGTTCTCTGAGAGCCAGGAGCTCTTTGCATCGCATGCACATGTACAACTTCTCACCGGTGGGTAAAAAATCATACATGTGACACTCGATGCAAAAGACTGGGAAGCCCCCCTCTTGCTGCTGGACTGCTGCCTTCATCTCAAATTTGTTCACGTGTAACCCTTTAAAAATCCCCCTGTGTGCGCCGAACCTATTTTGCATATGTCCCGGGGCTTTGAAAAAGGGGCGGTCCAGGGGCGGGGCCGGTGCAGGGCGGTCCGGGGTAGGCAAGCATAACTCCGTGGAATAACGTAGAGGGGGATTTAGGTAGGGCTGGGGGGTGGATTAAATAGGGGAAGGGAGGGAAAGGTGGAGGAGCAAAAAAAAAGTTCTCTCCAAGGGAACGGGGAAAGCCATTGGGGCTCCCCTTGGGCTCGGCGCATGCAAGGTGCACAAGTGTGCACCCCCTTGCGCACGCTGAGTCTGGATTTTTTAAAGTGGCACCTGCCTATAAATTAAAGGATGAGCGGGTTGGGAAATCCAAACAGTCTAACTTCAGTTAGTCAGCCTGAGTGACTCACTGCTCTCTTGATTAACAAATGTTGGTACCTAATCAAACCAAATCACACTACCTCAACACCTTTCCAAGGTGAGTAACTGAACTGAACTTTTCAACCTTTTTACTTAGGTACACACTGCTCCTAGCTTATTTCTAGCTTCTGGCTACTTTTTTCTTTCCTTTTGTTTTTTTGTTTGTTTGTTTTGTTTTTAATGTACAGTCTAACTTCTGCTTACTAGCTGCCTTACTGACTATTAAAAGCACAAACACACTAAATAATATTCCCAAATAGTTAACTTTGCCCCAATACTTTTAAAAAAGACAATGTCCCAAGCAAAAACTTACTGATTCCTTTCAGCCACCAGCAAGGTGATGCTCACCTCTCAGTACTCCCACTGGATTGGCAGTTTAAAAATGTCCCCTTATAAATGTTTTACCTCTTACTAAGATTCTGGCTTTCTTCCAGACCAAAATGACTACTAGAATGTTACAGTACAATAAATAATGGCCTTACCTGAGCGATTTCCAGCAGAGCTAAGATGTAGAGGGAAGCACAGGTGGCTGACACAGACCCCCTTTTCATTGTCAGATAGTCCTTTAAGAAAAAAAGAAATGTCACTGAACCAGAAACAAATTATCTCCATCCAGGCACCACAATGGGTCAATGCAGGAGAGAAAATGGTGATTTTGCCTCTGTTCCCTGCTCTGAGCATTATGAGGAGTGCCTAGGAGAAAGATAGTAACAAAGGCAATGAGTGGCAGATTAGGCACAAAAGCCACGGTTTGTATCATAGAAACATAGAAATGACGGCAGAAGAAGACCAAACGGCCCATCCAGTCTGCCCAGCAAGCTTCACACATTTTTTCTCATACTTATCTGTTTCTCTTAGCTCTTTGGTTCTATTTCCCTTCCACCCCCACCATTAATGTAGAGAGCGGTGATGGAGCTGCATCCAAGTGAAAATATCTAGCTTGATTAGTAGGGGTAGTAGGGGAAGTAACCGCCACAATAAGCAAGCTACACCCATGCTTATTTGTTTTACCCAGATATGTTATCAGCCCTTATGGTTGTTTTTCTTCTCCCCTGCCGTTGAAGCAGGGAGCTATGCTGGATATGCGTGAAGTATCAAGTTTTTCTTCTCCCCTGCCGTTGAAGCAGGGAGCTATGCTGATATGGTGAAGTATCAGTTTTTCTTCTCCCCTGCCGTTGAAGCAGGGCAGCTATGCTGGATAGCGTGACGTATCAGTTTTTCTTCTCCCCTGCCGTTGAACGCAGGAAGCTATGCTGGATATGGCTGAAGTATCAGTTTTTCTTCTCCCTGCCGTGAAGCAGAGAGCTATGCTGGATATGCGTGAAGTATCAGTTTTTCTTCTCCCCTGCCGTTGAAGCAGAGAGCTATGCTGGATATGCGTGAAGTATCTAGTTTTTTCTTCTCCACTGCCGTTGAAGCAGGGAGCTATGCTGGATATGCGTGAAGTATCAGTTTTTCTTCTCCCCTGCCGTTGAAGCAGGGAGCTATGCTGGATATGCGTGAAGTATCAGTTTTTCTTCTCCCCTGCCGTTGAAGCAGGGAGCTATGCTGGATATGCGTGAAGTATCAGTTTTCTTCTCCCCTGCCGTTGAAGCAGGGAGCTATGCTGGATATGCGTGAAGTATCAGTTTTTCTTCTCCCCTGCCGTTGAAGCAGAGAGCTATGCTGGATATGCGTGAAGTATCAGTTTTTCTTCTCCCCTGCCGTTGAAGCAGAGAGCTATGCTGGAAATGCATTGAAAGTGAAGTATCAGGCTTATTTGGTTTGGGGTAGTAATACTCCTTGTTACCTTGGGGTAGTCACTTCACTCTCCTTTGACGAGGTACAACCCTTGATTGTAAGCCTTCTGAGGCCAGGGAAATATAGCTCCTGAATGTAGTAGTAAGGAAAAGGTATCAGCTCAAAATCTAAATAGATGTAAGCTAGTGGCTCATTACGTTGTTCTTTTCCCTGCCTGTTAGTTACAGAGGAAAGTATATGCCAAATGTTCTTTGAAAGTCAAACGAAAGGTCATTAACACCTTCTTGTGATGTCCCTTGGACAAACTCTCTTGATTTCCCAGAGGGAGTCCTTTGGCTGAAAGCCAGTACTATATAATTTACTAGACTACACTGAAACCAAGTGGACATTACTTTCCATGAAATACTGGGGCAGATTTTCAAAGGGGTACGCATGTAAGATACGCGCGTAACCCCCGAAAAGCTGCCCCTTCCACCCCCTGCGCGCCCTGCCGAGCCTATGTTGCATAGGCTTGGCAGGGCGCACAAGCCCCGGGATGCGTGTCAGGGGCGTGTCGCGGCAGCGCGTCATCGGGGGGGGGCATGTCGGGGGGGCGTGTCGCAGCCGACGCATCATGGGGGAAACGTTTAAAGATAGAAAGACAGAAGGAGAAATACAGGAATATAGCCATGAGGTGAGAGGTTTACCTGCAGGTTAGCTGCAGGCTGAAATAAAAAAATAGCATTGTTTCTTTCTCTTACTTTCCTATTTTGGGAGCAGGAACAAACATAGGGGCAGACTTTCAAAGGGTTACGCACGCCGGGCCTATTTTGAAAAGGCCCGGCGGCGCTCATAAAGCCCCGGGACGCGTGTAAGTCCCGGGGGCTTGAAAAAATGGGCGGTCTGGGGGCGGAGCAGGGTGGTCCGGGGGCGTGGCCAGAGACATCTCCATGGCCACTGGGCCGGGGGATCGTGTGCTGGCAGTCGGCCGGTGCACGCAAGTTACGCCCGCCTCTGGCAGGTGTAACTTGTGAGATAAAGGTACGGGGGGGGGGTTTCGGGCTGGGGGCTGGGTCAGGTAGGGGAAGGGAGGGGAAGGTGCAGGAGGGAATGGAGAAAGCCAGCTGGTCTCCGCGAGGGCTCGGCGCACACAAGGTGCAGTACTGTGCACCCCCTTGCGCGCTCCGACCCCTGATTTTAGAACATGCACGTGGCTGCACGCGTATATTATAAAATCGGGCGCACATTTGTGCGCGCCAGATAGCGCGCAGAAATGTGCGCCGTGTGCGTACCTTTTAAAATCTGCCCCATAGGCTTTGTTGTTGTTGTTGGGGGGTTTTTTTGGGTTTTTTTTAGCAAGAGAATTAAAATGATGTTTTAAATACGTTTTGTTTTGTTTAGACTAATTTAGTGCAGGGAAGTTTTAGAATATTTGTCAGGATCTGATACAGAACAAAGAAGGAATATTATTACTCTTTTGTCTGGACATTCACCCCCATGAAGAAAGTTAATCCTGGGTCTCCATGCAGAGCTGGAAACAAATCTTCCCAAGCATCAGGATCTGCTTCATCAACCATCTGCACTGCAGAGAAGTTCATCTAAAGCATTCGGCCATCATAAAGAGATTATCTGAGAATTTATGCAAATATTCTGGCCAGAATTTAGAAGGCAATTTTGAAACCACAATAATTTTTAATCTTCTAAAAAGTGAACTGAACTGAGATTTAGACTGGGGTTAGTGGTTCTCTGTTATAATTTACAAATTTGCTAAATTTTGAATGCTGATAGGTTCTTCTTTGACTCTAATGCCACGTGCTTCTGTTTTCTGTAAAGTGTAAGGATCCAAATGTGTTATGTAAATGTGCATGTGCTTTGTGATTATGTTTGTTTTAGTTTATATATATATATATATATTATTTTTCACTTTCTGCTCCAGCCTCTCCTCTCCATAACTAGGAGAACCTTTATTGTGCGAGTGTGCTACACATCCTGAGAGGTGGAATTATTTACGTGGCCTCTCCCATAGGTGCTGGGGATTTGCATAGATAAAAACCAAAATGGCCTATTTAGTCTGCCCAGTTGAGATTCTTCCACTTTGTGTAGATGAGCATATAAATTCCCAAATACCAGCCTGCAGAGCAAATCTGGTCCATCCTTGTCTTCTGTCCAGCCCAGTAAAAGTTTGTAAAGTTACATTAGGTGTGGCTCGCAAAGCTTTTTCTCTCTGCTGAGGACCCAGGTCACCATCAAAGGCCCAGAGGTTGCCTCTGATGATGCAGTGAAACCTGTGTCGCCAGGTACAGCCTTTTAATGAGGACGTCAGCACACAGGGGAAGGGGAGGTGAGCACATGGACAGGCAGGTCAGCATCTGCTCAGCGCGGCGCTGGCCCTTTAAAAGAAACCAATCACAACAGTACATGGGGGAAAGGAGGGCAGGTGAGCGTCGCTGCAGCAGCCTGGGCTGGCTTGCTATTGGCGCTTTTTCTACAGCAAGCCAATGAGAAGAACAATTTTCTCATCCTGCTTCACTGCAGCAGCTGCCTCACCTGCAGACGTGGCAGCGTCGTGGTGCTTCACTGCAGCAGCTGCCTCACCTGCAGACGCGGCAGCGTCGTGGTGCTTCACTGCAGCAGCTGCCTCACCTGCAGAATTTGCAGCGTCGTGGTGCTTCACTGCAGCAGCTGCCTCACCTGCAGACGTGGCAGCGTCGTGGTGCTTCACTGCAGCAGCTGCCTCACCTGCAGACGCGGCAGCGTCGTGGTGCTTCACTGCAGCAGCTGCCTCACCTGCAGAAGCGGTAGCGTCGTGGTGCTTCACTGCAGCAGCTGCCTCACCTGCAGACGTGGTAGCGTCGTGGTGCTTCACTGCAGCAGCTGCCTCACCTGCAGACGCGGCAGCGTCGTGGTGCTTCACTGCAGCAGCTGCCTCACCTGCAGAAGCGGTAGCGTCGTGGTGCTTCACTGCAGCAGCTGCCTCACCTGCAGACGTGGCAGCGTCGTGGTGCTTCACTGCAGCAGCTGCCTCACCTGCAGACGTGGCAGCGTCGTGGTGCTTCACTGCAGCAGCTGCCTCACCTGCAGACGTGGCAGCGTCGTGGTGCTTCACTGCAGCAGCTGCCTCACCTGCAGAAGCGGTAGTGTCGTGGTGCTTCACTGCAGCAGCTGCCTCACCTGCAGACGTGGCAGCGTCGTGGTGCTTCACTGCAGCAGCTGCCTCACCTGCAGACGTGGCAGCGTCGTGGTGCTTCACTGCAGCAGCTGCCTCACCTGCAGACGTGGCAGCGTCGTGGTGCTTCACTGCAGCAGCTGCCTCACCTGCAGACGCGGTAGCGTCGTGGTGCTTCACTGCAGCAGCTGCCTCACCTGCAGACGTGGCAGCGTCGTGGTGCTTCACTGCAGCAGCTGCCTCACCTGCAGACGTGGCAGCGTCATGGTGCTTCACTGCAGCAGCTGCCTCACCTGCAGAAGCGGTAGCGTCGTGGTGCTTCACTGCAGCAGCTGCCTCACCTGCAGACGTGGCAGCGTCGTGGTGCTTCACTGCAGCAGCTGCCTCACCTGCAGACGCGGTAGCGTCGTGGTGCTTCACTGCAGCAGCTGCCTCACCTGCAGAGCGGTAGCGTCGTGGTGCTTCACTGCAGCAGCTGCCTCACCTGCAGACGTGGCAGTGTCGTGGTGCTTCACTGCAGCAGCTGCCTCACCTGCAGAAGCGGTAGCGTCGTGGTGCTTCACTGCAGCAGCTGCCTCACCTGCAGACGCGGCAGCGTCGTGGTGCTTCACTGCAGCAGCTGCCTCACCTGCAGATGTGGCAGCGTCGTGGTGCTTCACTGCAGCAGCTGCCTCACCTGCAGAAGCGGTAGCGTCGTGGTGCTTCACTGCAGCAGCTGCCTCACCTGCAGACGTGGCAGTGTCGTGGTGCTTCACTGCAGCAGCTGCCTCACCTGCAGAAGCGGTAGCGTCGTGGTGCTTCACTGCAGCAGCTGCCTCACCTGCAGAAGCGGCAGCGTCGTGGTGCTTCACTGCAGCAGCTGCCTCACCTGCAGACGTGGCAGCGTCGTGGTGCTTCACTGCAGCAGCTGCCTCACCTGCAGAAGCGGTAGCGTCGTGGTGCTTCACTGCAGCAGCTGCCTCACCTGCAGACGCGGTAGCATCGTGGTGCTTCACTGCAGCAGCTGCCTCACCTGCAGACGCGGTAGCATCGTGGTGCTTCACTGCAGCAGTTCACCTAAACAACAGCCTTACCTCCAGCCTTCTCTTTTCTCATTCTGATGGTAAGGAAAAGAAAATCAGTTATACAATCCAAGGATTCTCCAAAACCTATCGAGACCTGAAAATCAGAACCTTGCCTTCTATGAATACTACATTAAGTACTTTATCTAAGTATTTACTTCTTTCTTTAGAAACATAGAAATGACGGCAGAAGAAGACCAAACGGCCCATCCAGTCTGCCCAGCAAGCTTTCATTCTTATTTTTCTCATACTTATCTGTTACTCTGACCGCTGAGGTCAGGGCCCTTATTGGTAACTTTTTGGTTCTAATTTCCTTCCACCCCCACCAATTGATTTAGAGAGCAGTGCTGGAGCCACATCAATGTGAAGTATCAGGCCTAATTGGTCTATAGTTACCTGGATCGCCCCTGGAGCCCTTTTTAAATATTGGGGTTACATTTGCTATCCTCCAGTCTTCAGGTACAATGGATGATTTTAATGACAGGTTACAAATTTTAACTAACAGTTCTGAAATTTCATTTTTTAGTGTTGCGTCCTTCGGTGATAGACAGCTTCGCCCCGTTTGCCTCACCTTGTTCACGGCTCCTCCCGCTTACCTTGGGAAAATGGCTACCGCCGCGTCTACAAGCCGACCTCTCCAGCATCCCTGGAATGGCTATGGTGCTGCCTCCTGCCATGCTCCTCCCAAGGACCTTCTAAGGTGCGTGCCACCCATGTCTTTATTCCAGCATTGGCGCAAACCTCTGGGGCATTCCCCTCTTGACGTCATGCCATCCGGGTATATAGCCTCTACTCATTTGCTAGTTCATTGAGTTAGCAACGATTGGTCTCGGCCAGTCTAAGCTACTCTGCCGCTTCCGTGCTGCCGCTGGAAGCTCTCTCTCTGCCCTTCGGGGTATTGACTGACCTGGGTACCCGCTCCTCGGGGGCCCTCTGCTTTATTTCAGGTGCCTTACAGGGATCAGGTACTCGCTCCTCGAGGGCCTGCTCTCCCTGCCTTGGTGCCAGTACCATCTACTTCTACCTGGTGGAATCACTTACCTACATCTACCATGTAGTGAGAAATCTAACTCTCAGTCTGTCTCCTCCACAGCACTGCCTTGCTGGGAAACCTACACCGGAATTCCCCTATACCAACGGGGTGAGAAGGGTCCCCTCTGCCGAGGGTCCTGAGACTGCTACATCCAGACTACCTCACTACTGCCACCTCTGGTGGTATCCATCAAGCTGTTTAATAAAAGAACTAACTCTGTGTTTGTGCGTCCTGAGTCTAGACCAGTACTGTGGCTCCTCACGGGGCTCCTCCCCGTGGGCATGGTCACCTGCCACAGTACCCAAGAATCCACCCAAACACTGCTTAACCATAACATTTAGTTCCTTCAGAAACCTGGGGTGTATACCATCCAGTCCAAGTGATTTACTGTTACGAGAGCAGCCTTCAGGGGCCGATGGTATGGGCTCAGCGTGCAACACTTGGCTCTTGGGAGAGCGGAACCCTTGGACCACAGGGCGGCTCAGGTCAGGACATGAGTCGCACCCATGGTGAGATGTGTGTGTGGGAATGGGTGTCACAGGAGCAGAGCTGGACAGAGCGAGGAACACAGGACTACAATGTAGGTTTCTGGCTAGGACTAGGAACTTGGAACTTAGAACTCACTAGGAGGACGATGCGGAGCTTGAGACTTGGAACGTGGATACGTAGAGACAAAGACTTGGGACTTGGAGCGTGAAGACTTGGGACTTGGAACATAGAGCTGAAGACTTAGGACTTGGAACGTAGAGCTGAAGACTTGGAATGTAGAGCTGAAGACTTGGGACTTGGGATGTAGAGCTGAAGACTTGGGACATAGAGCTGAAGACTTGGGACTTGGAACATGGAGCTGAAGACTTATAATGTGGAGCTGAAGACTTATAACATAGAGCTGAAGACTTGGGACTTGGAACGTAGAGCTGAAGACTTGGGACATGGAACGTAGAGCTGAAGACCTGGAGCGTGGAGACGTAGAGTTGAAGACTTGGAACTTGGAATGTAGAGCTGAAAATTTGGAACTTGGGACGTAGATCTGAAAACTTGGAACTTGGAGATATGGAGCTGAAGACTTGGAACTTGGAACATAGACAAGGAAGGTGAGTCCCTCAGGTGCCCTACACAGCACATAGGGTTGGTCACGGACCACACTGGAGACTCGGGTGAGGAACAAGACACAGGTGGGGATGAGCAAGACCCTCAGGCGCCCTACACAGCACACGGGGCTGGTCATGGACCATACTGTCCCCTTCACGCCCTACACAGCCGGATGGCTGGACGCGGACCACGAGGAGATTGGGGTGAGCTCAGGAAGTCTCATAGCACAGGGTAGTGGAAATCTCTCGCATCCTTCGGAGTCAGAACTAGGAACAGATAAAAGCAGGAAATCTCCGGTAGGGATGTGCAGAGGGACGCCATACGTTGCATTCGGGATACGTATTCGTCGGGTGGCAAATACGTTGTATACGTGCGTATGGCATCCTGATACGGTTATACGTCTAATCCTATTCGTTACCCAGCTAAAATTCAATTTACTACAACCCCCCACCCTCCTGACCACCCCAAGACTTACCAAAACTCCCTGGTGGTCCAGCGGAGGACCGGGAGCACTCACACCCTCTGTACCAAAATGGTGCCGGCGCTACTAGGGCAAAGGTAGTGCCGGCGCCATTTTGAATACTGGCAATATGGCCCGAGTGCAGGAGGTCGCTCCTGGACCCCCGCTGGACTTTTGGCAAGTTTTGTGGGGGTCAGGAGGCCCCCCCAAGCTGGCCAAAAGTCCCTGGGGGTCCAGCGGGGGTCCGGGAGCTATCTCCTGCACTCGTGCTGACGGGTGCCAGGAACCAAAATGGCGCCGATAGCCTTGCCCTTACTATGTCACAGGGGCTACCGACGCCATTGGTCAGCCCCTGTCACATGGCAGGAGCACAAGATGGTGCCAATGGCCATGTGACAGGGGCTGACCAATGGCACCGGTAGCCCCTGTGACATAGCAGATCAAAGGCTATTCAGATGGACTGAATCAAATCACGGTGGACCTAGAAGATGTGGTAGGCCTGATTGACAAACTGAAGAGTAGTAAATCACCTGGACCGGATGGTATACACCCCAGAGTTCTGAAGGAACTAAAAAATGAAATTTCAGACCTATTAGTAAAAATGTGTAACTTATCATTAAAATCATCCATTGTACCTGAAGACTGGAGGATAGCAAATGTAACCCCAATATTTAAAAAGGGCTCCAGGGGCGATCCGGGAAACTACAGACCGGTTATCCTGACTTCAGTGCCAGGAAAAATAGTGGAAAGTGTTCTAAACATCAAAATCACAGAACATATAGAAAGACATGGTTTAATGGTACAAAGTCAGCATGGCTTTACCCAGGGCAAGTCTTGCCTCACAAATCTGCTTCACTTTTTTGAAGGAGTTAATAAACATGTGGATAAGGGTGAACTGGTAGATATAGTATACTTGGATTTTCAGAAGGCGTTTGACAAAGTTCCTCATGAGAGGCTTCTAGGAAAAGTAAAAAGTCATGGGATAGGTGGCGATGTCCTTTCGTGGATTGCAAACTGGCTAAAAGACAGGAAACAGAGAGTAGGATTAAATGGGCAATTTTCTCAGTGGAAGGGAGTGGACAGTGGAGTGCCTCAGGGATCTGTATTGGGACCCTTACTGTTCAATATATTTATAAATGATTTGGAAAGAAATACGACGAGTGAGATAATCAAATTTGCAGATGACACAAAATTGTTCAGAGTAGTTAAATCACAAGCAGATTGTGATAAATTGCAGGAAGACCTTGTGAGACTGGAAAATTGGGCATCCAAATGGCAGATGAAATTTATGTGGATAAGTGCAAGGTGATGCATATAGGGAAAAATAACCCGTGCTATAATTACACAATGTTGGGTTCCATATTAGGTGCTACAACCCAAGAAAGAGATCTAGGTGTCATAGTGGATATACACATTGAAATCGTCGGTGCAGTGTGCTGCAGGCAGTCAAAAAAGCAAACAGAATGTTGGGAATTATTAGAAAGGGAATGATTAATAAAACGGAAAATGTCATAATGCCTCTGTATCAGCTCCATGGTGAGACCAGCACCTTGAATACTGTGTACAATTCTGGTCGCCGCATCTCAAAAAAGATATAATTGCGATGGAGAAGGTACAGAGAAGGGCTACCAAAATGATAAGGGGAATGGAACAACTCCCCTATGAGGAAAGACTAAAGAGGTTAGGACTTTTCAGCTTGGAGAAGAGACGACTGAGGGGGGATATGATAGAGATGTTTAAAATCATGAGAGGTCTAGAACGGGTAGATGTGAATCGGTTATTTACTCTTTCGGATAGTAGAAAGACTAGGGGGCACTCCATGAAGTTAGCATGGGGCACATTTAAAACTAATCGGAGAAAGTTCTTTTTTACTCAACGCACAATTAAACTCTGGAATTTGTTGCCAGAGGATGTGGTTAGTGCAGTTAGTATAGCTGGGTTTAAAAAAGGATTGGATAAGTTCTTGGAGGAGAAGTCCATTACCTGCTATTAAGTTCACTTAGAGAATAGCCACTGCCATTAGCAATGGTTACATGGAATAGACTTAGTTTTTGGGTTTTGCCAGGTTCTTATGGCCTGGATTGGCCACTGTTGGAAACAGGATGCTGGGCTTGATGGACCCTTGGTCTGACCCAGTATGGCATTTTCTTATGTTCTTATGTTCTTATCGGCGCCATTTTGAACTGGTACCAAGGGTGTGAGAGTGCAGGGGATGGTTCCCGGACCTCCCGCTGGACCACCAGGGAGTTTTGGTAAGTCTTGGGGGGGATCAGGAAGGTGGGGGGGTTGTTTAAATTGGCGGCCAAATAATTCGGCGAAAATTCGTTGTATCCGTGGGGAATCGCGATACGTTTCACTTCCCCACGAATACAACGAATATTGACACATCCGTTGCGGATAGGGACCGAATGCACACCCCTAATCTCCGGAGGCATGGGTCCCACCAGACCTGGAGCATTAGGACCCGGACAATATCAAAGGGAGACAAGGGACATCACAGGACGAGGTCTCATTGGCCTCTTGGAACTAGGAACGTGGAACCTGGAATATCTAGGAACATCTTGAAACAGATTGCCGAACTTGGAACGGACTGCAGGACTTGGAACATGGGACTTCTTGGAACGGATATCCAGATCTGGACTCACGGACATCTGGCTTTGGAACGGACTTCGGGATCTGGACTCACAGATGTCCGGACTTAGAACAGACATCGGGAGCTGGACTCATGGACATTCGGATCAGGACTTACGGACATCTGGACTTGGAGCAGACATCGGGAGCTGGACTCACGGACGTACAGACTTGGAGAAGACATTGGGAGCCGGACTCAGGAACAGGACATCAGATGAAGAGATGTCTTCAGGAGAATCTGAGCTGATGCGAAGATAAAGCTGGAATGAAGCAGGGCCCTCTTATAGGGCTGAGAGCACAGCTCCCTGGGAGGAGCTGCTAGGAAGACCAACCTCTCTGTCCCTTCAAGAAGGGAAGAGAGCCATGGGCCTGCCCCCTAGGAAGGGCAGGAACAGGAAGTCCAGAACCCTGGACAGCGGTGTCCCTGCTGCTGTGCAGGGAGGAGACAGAACAGAGGAAGCTGGGCATGTGCGCAGGCCCCGATGATGTCGGCGGTGTCCTGCCGCTTTGGAGAGGAGAAGGCTGGGCCGCAGGCAGGCCCCGACGAGGAAGGCGGCCTCCAGGCCGCATTGGAGAGACCCAGCACAACTCCTGCCGTGCCGGCAAGATGGTGGCCAGACCGCGGAGGTCCGTGGCAGTGGTGACTCTGGGCTGGCCGCAGGATCGGCGAGAAAGCGGCCTCCGGACCGCCGGGGAGTCAGGCTGTGGCCTGGTCGGAACAGCGCTGGAGGTAAGAGGCAGCTCGTGGCTCCAGCCACGGCCGCATCGCAACATTTACTACTCTTCATTTTGTCAATCAGGCCTACCACATCTTCTAGGTTCACCGTGATTTGATTCAGTCCATCTGAATCATTGCCCATGAAAACCTTCTCCAGTACGGGTACCTCCCCAACATCCTCTTCAGTAAACACCGAAGCAAAGAAATCATTTAATCTTTCCTCGATGGCCTTATCTTCTCTAAGTGCCCCTTTAACCCCTCCATCATCTAACGGTCCAACTGACTCCCTCACGGGCTTTCTGCTTCGGATATATTTTAAAAGGTTTTTACTGTGAGTTTGTGCCTCTGCGGCCAACTTCTTTTCAAATTCTCTCTTAGCCTGTCTTATCAATGTCTTACATTTAACTTGCCAATGTTTATGCTTTATCCTATTTTCTTCTGTTGGATCCTTCTTCCAATTTTTGAATGAAGATCTTTTGGCTAAAATAGCTTCTTTCACCTCCCCTTTTAACCATGCCGGTAATCGTTTTGCCTGCTTTCCACCTTTCTTAATGTGTGGAATACATCTGGACTGTGCTTCTAGAATGGTATTTTTTAACAATGACCACGCCTCTTGCACACGTTTTACCTTTATAGCTGCTCCTTTCAGTTTTTTTCTAACAATTTTTCTCATTTTATCAGTTTCCCTTTTGAAAGTTTAGCACGAGAGCCTTGGATTTGCACACTGTTCCTCTTCCAGTCATTAAATCAAATTTGATCATATTATGATCACTATTGCCAAGCGGCCCCACCACCGTTACCTCTCTCACCAAGTCCTGTGCTCCACTGAGAATTAGATCTAAAATTGCTCCCTCTCTCGTTGGTTCCTGAACCAATTGCTCCATAAAGCTATCATTTATTCCATCCAGGAACGTTATCTCTCTAGTGTGTCCCGATGATACATTTACCCAGTCTATATTGGGGTAATTGAAGTCTCCCATTATTACTGCACTACCAATTTGGTTAGCTTCTCTAATTTCTCTTAGCATTTCACTGTCTTTCTCACCATTTTGGCTGGGCCAAAAATGATTCACTTCTATAATAGCATCAGCGGGATCAAAAGTACAGTTTCTTGGCAGCGAAACCAACAAGAACAAATATCATGTTTATGGAATGCAAAAAACCGAAACCAAAGGCCAGCTTCTCATCAGCCAGGCACATAAAAACTAATAAAGTGAAAGGTCGCACGACCTCGGGGTCTCCAGCTGCAGCCATTCAGCAGCCTCTGTCGCCCTCTCACCCTCTCATTCTCTCTCTCTCTCTCCCTCTCTCTCTCTCTTGCCCTCTCTCATTCTCTCCCTCTCCCTCACTCTTCCTCTCCCTCTCTCTCTCTCTCTCACCCTCTCATTCTCTCCCTCTCCCACTCTCTCACTCTTCCTCTCCCTCTCCCTCTCTCTCTCTCTCACTCTTCCTCTCCCTCTCCCTCTCTCTCTCACCCTCTCACTCTCTCCCTCTGTCTCTCTCATCCTCTCTCTCACCCTCTCTCTCTCACCCTCTCATTCTCTCCCTCTCCCTCTCTCGCCCTCTCTCTCACCCTCTCACATTCTCTCCCTCTCCCTCTCTCGTCCTCTCTCACCCTCTCCCTCTCTCACCCTCTCCCTCTCTCTCCCTCTGTCACCCTCTCACTCTCTCCCTCTGTCTCTCTCGTCCTCTCTCTCACCCTCTCATTCTTTCCCTCTCTCGTCCTCTCTCACCCTCTCTCTCTCACCCTCTCCCTCTCTCACCCTCTCCCTCTCTCTGTCACCCTCTCACTCTCTCCCTCTGTCTCTCTCGTCCTCTCTCTCACCCTCTCTCTCTCTCTCTCACACCCTCTCGCCCTCTCATTCTCTCCCTCTCCCGCCCTCTCTCTCACCCTCTCATTCTCTCCCTCTCCCTCTCCCTCTCTCACCCTCTCTCTCTCCCTCTCTCTCTCTCTCTGTTTTTTGGCTCTCTTGACTATAGGCGTGCCTTCACTGGGGAAACCTGGCCGCCAGCCACCTGCTCCTCTCCAGGCTCTTCTCCTGTGAAGCAGGCGAGGTGCAAACCATGGCCTGGATTAAACATGTGCAGTAGTTTCGGTCTTTACTCCATTACCTAGCAACCCCATTTGTGGGAGGCCTCTCCCTGGCACTAGCAGAAGCCCGACTTTCTGTGGATGGACATAGGGAAGACAACTTTCAAACAGCTGTGCATGCCCCACATATACGTGTGTATAGGGACACACAGAAATCTGCTTCCGTATTTTATAACCTACAAGCACATGATATATATGAATCATAAAATATGCGCAATTGTGCCCTGCAATATGCCGACATATGCAGAAATAAAAAAGCGTGAATGCATATGCACTTATTTGCATAAATTCTGCTAGTTAGCCGGATAAGTCTGGACAGCGCCACTTATCTGGATTAGTACCGCGATTTGAGACTTATCCATCTATCTTACTTATCCAGATAAATAGCAATTTTAAGACTTATCTTGATAAATAGGGGCTTTGCAGTTACTTAGCTGGATAAATTGGAATTTATCCGGATCAGAAGCGTGCATCTGCTATACTCGCATATTTTTACATCTAATTTCAAAAATATACATATGAAGATGTTACTTGTTTACTGTACATGCAGGTAGCCCCTGAAGGTCAGGAGATTTTTAACATATGTGCAATTACCGGGGGATGCAGCCTGGGGAGGCTGTCAGCGCAGGTGGGGGATATGTTTGGGATTCTGGATGTGTACACTGGGGGGGGAGAAGGTGCCGGGGAGGAGGGAGCCCCCTGTGATGGTGTGAGGGCCCTTTCTCAGAGGCAGAAATGATTGGAGGTGCGTTTGAAAGTCAGGCTCTCGTGCCCCTTTAAGCATTAATGGGCTTGGCCAGGAATCTGCAGTCCCCACCGAGATGTCACCGACACAGGAAGTAGCCACCGTGGTATTTGCTAAACTGCAGTATGGAATTACCAGGAGCTAACGCGTCGCTCAGTACATTCAACATGGTTTAGTAAATAGGCTGATATTTACGTGGCTGGAGCCTCCAGTCCCCCACTAAATACCCCTAGTTCCACGTCGCTCTCCTGCCACTGTGGAGAGCTGGGATTAAGAACATAAGACATAACATTGTGGATTTCTTTCCTCTTAACTCTCCCACTGGCTAAGTTAGTGTTACGCTCCAGCTTGTGGACCCTTGACCGACGGGAGGATGGTTTACCCTTCGGAGGGTCCGTAGGTTCTCTCGTCGGGAGGCGAGGCAGAAGAGGAGGCGGGACCAGCTGACCCTCGGCACTGGAGACTGAGGCGGAGACTGATGAAGAGACAAGAAGAGGAGCTGTGTCTTCACCCCTGGAAGTCCGTGGTCCCCCCGGGAGGAGCTCGTAGGGACCCGGACCGCTGGGACTTAGGCGGGCCCTTGGAGACGGTGGTCTTGAAGGAGTCCTAGGTGGAGTGCCAGAGGGTCAACGTTCACCAGTCCGAAGTCATGTACCGGAGAATCACCGCTTGCCAATCCAAAGTCAGGAAGCAGAGAATCACCGTAAGCCAATCCGAAGTCAGGAACCAGGAACACCAAGACGAAACAGGAACCAGAGTCCAAGCGCAAGGAACTCACCGAAGCAAGCAGACTAGACAGCTTTGGAGGACGTTGCCAAGTCGAGGAATGAGCAGAGGAAGCCTCCCTTTATACTTCCCCTGCTCAGGCTGATTAGGCACAGGTGCAGCTGGTTAAAGGGATCAGGTCCCTTTAAGTCTAGGAAGGGGGCGTGGCCTCGCGCCTAAAGATGGTGGCGGCCATCTTGGATTTCCTTCGCGGGGGAAACGCTGCAGGACGCCATGAGGGAGGAGCAGGGGCGGCTCCTCCTGCGGCGATCAGCATGGGGGGCCCGGGCCGGAGCGAGGGCCTGGCGTCGGGGTCCTCCCCCGGGATTCCCGCGGCGGGTCGCCGTCGTGGGTGAGGTAGGGGGTCCGCGGCTGTGGCTTCCCACGGCCGCGGAGCACAACAGTTAGTTCTTTCTTGTTACCCATCAGTTACTCCCCCCCTTCCCCGTCTCGATATTTCACCAGGCATAGGCCTTCGTTTCCATCTTATTATTAAAGTTATTATTTTTAATATTTATGTGATTATATTATCATGTTATCATTATTATCATTACAACATTATATGATAGTGTATTTCTAATGTTTCTAATGTTTCACATGTTTCATTGTATCCGCCATCCGGCGACAGTTCAGTTTCATGTAAACCGGTGCGATATGTATCCCATACAGGAACATAGGTATATAAAAGTTATAAATACATAAATAAGACATTGCCATGCTGGGTCAGACCAAGGGTCCATCAAGCCCAGCATCCTGTTTCCAACAGAGGCCAAACCAGGCCATAAGAACCTGGCAAGTACCCAAACACTAAGTCTATTCCATGTTACCATTGCTAATGGCAGTGGCTATTCTCTAAGTGAACTTAATAGCAGGTAATGGACTTCTCCTCCAAGAACTTATCCAATCCTTTTTTAAACACAGCTATACTAACTGTTTCCCTCCCTGCTGAGGTCTCCTGTCTCATCAGGTCTCCCCTTTTTTGTAGGGGCTTGGCCTCTGTGCACAACCTGCCAGAGGATCCCTAGGTATTTAGTTCAGTAAGAGAGAGTTTTGCCCGATTTACCTTTGGGGACAAAAGGACTCTCAAGCCAGAGGACTGAAGACCCTTGAGCACCACTCTACTTCCCAGGTGGGCAAAACTGGCGACAGAGCTGAACTAGCGTGCGGGAAGTAAAGGACACCTAGCCACAGTGAAGCCATCATCTGTAAGTGGGACACCTAGCCACAGTGAAGCCATCATCTGTAACTGGGACGCCTAGCCACAGTGAAGCCATCATCTGTAATTGGGACGCCTAGCCACAGTGAAGCCATCATCTGTAACTGGGACGCCTAGCCACAGTGAAGCCATCATCTGTAAGTGGGACGCCTAGCCACAGTGAAGCCATCATCTGTAAGTGGGACGCCTAGCCACAGTGAAGCCATCATCTGTAAGTGGGACGCCTAGCCACAGTGAAGCCATCATCTGTAAGTGGGACGCCTAGCCACAGTGAAGCCATCATCTGTAAGTGGGACACCTAGCCACAGTGAAGCCATCATCTGTAACTGGGACGCCTAGCCACAGTGAAGCCATCATCTGTAACTGGGACACCTAGCCACAGTGAAGCCATCATCTGTAACTGGGACACCTAGCCACAGTGAAGCCATCATCTGTAAGTGGGACACCTAGCCACAGTGAATCCATCATCTGTAAGTGGGACACCTAGCCACAGTGAATCCATCATCTGTAAGTGGGACGCCTAGCCACAGTGAAGCCATCATCTGTAAGTGGGACACCTAGCCACAGTGAAGCCATCATCTGTAAGTGGGACGCCTAGCCACAGTGAAGCCATCATCTGTAAGTGGGACACCTAGCCACAGTGAATCCATCATCTGTAAGTGGGACACCTAGCCACAGTGAAGAAATCATCTGTAAGTGCACAAGTTCTTAAGTATTTAAATCAGTATTTATCACGCAGCCCCCAGCATCTCCCTCCAGAGGTTGCCGCACTAAGGTTTCTGCCACTGTCTGGGTCACGGCTGGAGCGGCCCCATTAATGGTTATAAGTGTGACTGTGTGCCCTTGGCTTACATTTACCTGAGAAAACAGTGGATGGGGGTGGGAATGCTGGGGGCTCCATGTGCTTTCGAGGACGCTTGCCCTCTCCTGCTAAGTGGGCAGAGCCGCGTGCAGTCAGGCCCTTCGGCCCCCCCCCCCCCTGGGTCTCTTCGCCCCTTATTTCACAGGGAAACCTCTGCACTGGAAGCTGCAGAGCAGGAGCCGTGCCCTCGGGGAGCTGGAGGCCTCCTGTGCCCCACCTCTCTGGCACCGCTGTGCCTCTCCCTGGTCGCCGGGCGCTGCCAGTCAGACCGCAGCGTCCTTGCTTACAAGTCCATGTTAAGCCCCGTTCGCGGATGCCTTGCAGACTCAGTGCATGCAAGCAGTCACAGCCACCCTGCATTCTTGCACACCCACCTCAAACGTTCATGCATTTTTCCTCTCTTCCCTTCATTATTGCTAATTCACCAAAACGTCCTCTGTTGTCCTCGGGTCGCTGTCGCCTGCTCTGCTCTCCCCCTCTCAGCTCGCCTGCCCTTCCCTGCCGAGTCATAAACTGCAGAGCTGGAGGCTCCTCCTGCAAATCCGTCCCTGCTCCTCCCCGCGGGCTGAACAAACCGGTCAGCTCTTCCCTCTCCTTTCCAGGACAGCCTCCTCCCCTCTGCCAGGTCCCCATCAATCGCCTGAGGGGAGGGGGGGAGAAAGAAAGATGAGTTCCTAAGCACGGGGAGGACTAACTTCAGTTAGAGAGTTACACGTGTAAACTCCTTAACAGCCAAAACTAGGCCGGCGAGTCCCAGCAGTAAAAGCCATCACGAGGCCAGCACTGGGCGGAGGGCAGGGCAGGCAAGGTCTGTACAAGGATCATAGGTCAGTGTAAGGTTCGTGGACCCTTGTTGCTGTGGCTGGTTGGAGACTGCTCACAGCTTCACCTATACCAGCTCTTTGCTCCTTGGGTTGAGCCCTCGGCTTCCCGGGCCCAGCAGGTCTTGGGCACGAGTCTCTTAGGAGTTGGTAAGAGCATTGGTCCCACTAGGGTCAGAGGCAGGCGGAGGTTGAGGATGGTAAAGGTCCAGGCTGAGAAACATGGTATCAGGTGGCAAGAATGGTCAGAGTACAAGGCTAAGGTCAAATCTGATAGTCAGTCCAAGGGCAGGCATAGAAGACATTGGGAAGGACAGAGACAAGGGACTGGAAAGTCAAGGCAGGCTGGGCTGGGAGAGATGAGGCAGACTGGGCTTGGGGAGATGAGGCAGACTGGGCTTGGGGAGATGCAGGCTGGACTTGGATCAGGAACGCAGGATCAGGAGCACAGGCATCAACTCATTCCACAGGATGCAGATGTCCAGTTGCTGAGGCATCAGTTGTTGCACGGCTGGGTTTACATACCCAGCCGTATGATATCATCTCCTGGCAACAGCAGAAGAGGCTCCCACCACAGGAACCTCTTAAAGGTAGGTGCGCATGGAAGCCCAGAGTCATAAAAGTGGCTGGGTCCCCGCCGCGAAGAGAGGAACTTCATCAGCGGGTCCCAGGGCGAGTGTGCTGGCTCACAGGGACATCCCGTGAGCCGGCAAAAGTAACAGTACCACCCTCTTAATTCCCCTCCTCAAAGTCCAAGGCTTCAGCTTGAAGGGAAATTGACAGTGGAACTCTTACCAGAAGGGAAGGCCTAGAGATTACTTGCTGGAGTTCTCCTCCAGCCCATAATGTTCCCTGGCATGAGATATTCCAATTTGTTGTATTGTCTTCATGAGTCCAAGATTTCCTGCCCCTCGAATTGTGAATCTTCTTGGTAGAGATTTCTGTGGACTTGGGAGGTCATTGAGAGGGCCAGGAGAGTACTATCAGCTTCCGTAAAGACACGTGGAACACATGAAATGAGTTAATAATATGTCACCAATACAATCTGCAGTAGAATGGGAAAGATACCTATGAAGTGAGGTGCCAGGTGGAAAGATGGGATGCATGGACGTAGATGTCGTGTGCCTAACCACACTAGATCTCCTGCTTTGATTTGAGATGCTGGTCAACATCGGGTGCCTGGGTGCTTCTTGGCTTGGGTGGCAGCCTGAGGGATTAATTAGCACATTTGTATCCAGAGGTTCTGGGGGGTTTTCATGGTTAAGCAGGCTGCGGGGCAGACCACAATGAGAGACAGAGGTAGGGGCACCCATGGATGTTTACTGGAATGGCGAGGGCCCAGTGGCACTACTCGCATGGTTGTTATGCAAAAACTCTGCCCAGGGAAGAAGAGTGGCCCAGTCATCTTTCCTTTTCTTACCGTACAATTGAAGGAAGGTTTTGAGAACTTGGTTGATCCTCTTGGTCTGCCCATTGCCCTGAGGATGGTAGGCTGTGGGGAAGTCTAAGGTGATGCAAATTTTTGTCACGGAGTCTTCCAGTAGTGTGCCATGAGTTGGATGCCCCTGTCAGACAGAATGTGAGAAGGTAATCCAAGTAATTTGAAGACATGCTGGAAGAATAGATGGGCCAACTCAGGAGCCAAAGGTTATCCAGGGAGAGGTACAAAATGTGCCATCTTAAAAACTCTGTCCACTATGGTCCATATCACAATGGAGCCGTGTGAGAGTGAGAAATCCACAGTGAGGTCTGTGGATATGCGGGGGCTGGCAACGGCTGTAACAAGCCCCAGAGTCGGGCATGAACAGATTTGTACTGTGCAGAACTAAGGCAGGAATCAATGTAGTTTTTCACGTCCTTCCTTACTCGAGGCCACCAGTAGTGGCATTGGAGGAGGTCAAGAGTTCAGGATACTCCGGGATGTCCTCCAATGCTAGAGACATGCACCCACTTTAGCACTCTTTCCCAGAGCCTCTTAGGCACAACCATTTTTCCAGTTTGGATAGAAATAGTAGAAGCAAAAATGATTTGTGCAGGATTGATGATGTGTCGGGGAATCTCTGTTACATTTTCCATTAAAAAAGAACAAGCGAGCATATCTGCCCATAGGTTCTTCACTGCTGGTTGGTAGCAGAGCTCAAAATCAAACCAACAAAAGTAGAGAGACCAGCGGGCCTGCCTGGGATTGAATTGCTGAGCTTGCTGTAGATACTTCAGGTTCTTATGGTCCATGTAGATTGTGATCCGGTGCTTGGCACCCTCTAGGAGGTGTCACCATTCTTCCAACGCCAATTTTACTGCCAGGAATTCATGATCCCCAATCGTGTAGTTTCTTTCTGCCGGGGAAAACTTCCTAGAGAAATAGATCCCTTTGGTTTTGTGTTGACTGAGGACAGCCCCTACACTGAGAGAAGAAGCATCTACCTTCACAATGAAGGGGACAGTCAGGGTTTGGATGTCTCAGGCAAGGACCTTGAGAGACAGTGTTTTTAGTTCTTGGAAGGTGTCAATGGATTCCTGAGACCAGTTCTGGGTGTCTGCTCTTTTTTTAGGTCAAGGCCATGAATGGGGCTGTGAGGAATGAACTGATTATAGTACTTGGCAAATCCTAGGAAGCACTGTAGGGCCTGGAGGCCAACCAGCCAGATACAATTCAGGATGGCTTTCTGTTTTGCTGTGTCTATTAGGAGGCAGGTGCAAAAAATGATATAGTCCAGGAAGGGAACATGCTCTTGCTCAAAAAGACATTTCTCAAGATTTGCATAGATGGTGCTCCCCTAGTTGTTAAAGTACTTGTTTCACATGTTCTCAGTGAGATGCCAAGGACTGTGAATAGATGAGGATATCATCTAAGTAGATCACGATGTAGGAATAAAGAAGATCCCAGAAAACTTTGTTAACCATGTTTTGAAAAACGGCCGAGGCGTTGCAGAGCCTGAAGGGCATAACAAAGTATTCATAGTGTCCATCACAGGTATTGAAGGCTGTTTTCCACTCATCCCCTTGTTTGATACAAATAAGATTATAATATCCTCTTAAGTCTAGCTCGGTGAAGATTGTAGCATCCTGCATGCGCTCGAACAATTCTGTGATGAGGACAATGGGTAATGATTTTTCTTAGTAATGTCATTAAGGCCTCCTTCATTTTTGGCTACAAAGAAGAAGCTCAGGGAGAAGAGAAGGGACAGATTAACCCCCTGGCCAGATTTTCTTTAATGTATTCACTCATGGCCTTGGTTTCCGGTGGGGACAATGGGTAGATCCTTCCTCATGGGGATATTTTATCAGGGAGGAACTTGATGCCACAGTATTAGGGACAGTAAGGTCTCTGCTCACTGTTTGGAGAATACATCTATATAGTCTGCATATTGTGGGGGGAGTCCAGGCATAGCATCCATCCTGGCTAGACAAACTGGGTATTGAACGGAAGTCATGCAGGTGGCAGAACAGGACAGACTCCATTGGACTATTTCCAGAGAGGTCTAGTTGATTATTGACTTGTGCTGCTGAAGCCAGGGTAGGCTCAAAATAATGGGACATAATTGTTTCAGAGTGAAGAAGCCTTGTATATAGAAACATGGAATATCATCTCCATGAGCTGGCCAGGAAGGGAATCCCCATAGATGGAGGAAATGGACATGGGTTGCTTCAGAGGTGTGGTAGGAATCTGTATTGGTGGACAAGGGCTTGGCCTATAAAATTCCCTCCAGATATGAAATCAAGAAAGGCCTCCATGTGTAACTGAGTTTTCCCTGTGAAGATCATGACAGGGACAAGTAATTGAGGGAAGGAAGTCATATGGCCCAGGGTTGTCTCCCTGCTTCTCTGGACAGTTGGACACCATGTGCCCCCGGCCTCCTCTGGAGAGAGTTTACTTCTGCCCAGTTGCAAGGGTTCCTTAGCCGTTTGAGCATATAGAATAGGTGCTGGAGACAAGGGCCATTGGACGCGTGGCACTAAGGATATTGGTCGCGGAGTTGATTTGTTCTCTCTAGCCCTTTCCTTTCAATATATCTAGCCAGAGAAATTAAGGCATTCAGTGAGGTAAAGATGACTCGTCCTTGATCCTTCCTGACAGCCTTTGCAGGAATATGGCCATGAGGCTGTACTCTCCCCAACGGAGTTCTGAGGCCAGGGTGTGGAACTCGATAGCATACTCGCCTAGGGTGCGCATCCCTGGTGGATCCGCAGCAGATGAGCAGCGAGGGAAGAGGTCCATCTGGGTTCTTTGAAAACTAGCTTTGCTGGTGAAAGTCCAGAAGACTTTGGAGCAAGGGGTCCTCCCATTACATGTGAGAGAAGCCCAGGCTAAAGCCGTCCCACCAAGCAGAGAAATAATATAGAGAACCTTGGAGTGATCTGTTGGGAACAGACTGGACTATAATTCAAAATGCATATGGCACTGGTTGATAAAACCTCAACACTCCTTGGAATCGCCCATGTAGCAGGGTAGCACCATAAGCTGGGGCATTGGTCTGGATACAGAGGCAGCCTTAGTAGGAGATATAGCCACTGAAGAAGGAGCTGGCACAGGTGTCAAGGTGTCCATACGGTGTGCCAGCTTTTCCAAGTCTGCAGTGACCTAGTTCAGCATGCTTTGTTGTTCCTGAACTCATTTGGCCAAGCCTGGAATGGCCTGGAGTGAGGTTACGACTGTAGGGTCCATGTCCTCAGCAAACTTTATGGTTTGTGGATCCTTGTTACTGTAGGGAGGTTGGGTCAACCTATAGGGAAGGCCCTATAGATCCTCCCCAACAGCTGGTGGGACTAGGTTGGTTGGAGACTGGTCAGGAGCTTAACCTATACTAGCCCCTTTCCCTTTGGGTTGAGCCCTCGGGTTCTGGGTGCCAGTAGGTCTTAGGCACAATTCTCCCAGGAGTTGGTAAGTATGTAGATCCCGGTAAAGGCTAGGATCAGAGTCAGACAGCAGTTGAGAATAGTCAGGGTACAGGCTAAGGTCAGAGGCAGGTAGCAGTTGAGGATGGTCAAGGTCCAGGCTGAGGTTAATGACAGTTGTCTGGCTAGGATGGTCAGAGTTTAGGCTGAGGTCAATGGCAGGTGGCTAGCAAGAATGGTCAGCATTCAGGCTAAGGTCAAATCCAGTAGGTGCGAGGGCAGGCATGGAAGACATTGGGAAGGACAGAGACAAGGGTCTAGAAGGACGA
Source organism: Rhinatrema bivittatum (assembly GCF_901001135.1). Taxonomy (NCBI): domain Eukaryota; kingdom Metazoa; phylum Chordata; class Amphibia; order Gymnophiona; family Rhinatrematidae; genus Rhinatrema; species Rhinatrema bivittatum. The sequence goes on along the minus strand of NC_042619.1, from coordinate 6,048,882 downwards.
GGCAGGCTGTACTGGAGAGATGAGGCAGAAGAGTTCTTCCCGCGAAGCCTTTAAAGGTAGGCACGCATGCCTAGGGGAAGGCCAGAGTCAGCATGGTGGTGGTGTCCCCACCGTGAAGAGATGAACTTTATCGGCAGGCCCCGGGGTGAGTTTGCCAAGTGCAACATCCCTGCCACCTCCAAAGAAAACATGGGAGGTTTCCTTTCAGTATTAGTTTGTAGGTCCCTGGGTACAGGGGTCTGCAAGCTCCCCTGGGGGTTTTACATTTTCCAAACTTAAAACAATACACCCCCTAGATCTGCCTGAAATATCTGCTAATATTACTGTGATCCCACTAAATAGAAAAGGTGGCACTCGGACAGAATAACATATGTATATGTAACGCCCCTGCCTTGACCGCCCGGTGTCTCTGATGGTGCTCTCATTCTTGGGGAAGAAGGTGTTGGTGGGTGAGATTTCCCTCCCTTCACCCCAGGAAAAACAAATGGGACTGTGAACAAGGCTGGCAGTATGTACAAATATATACAGGTTTATTAGACTATATGAATATATACATTTCTACATGACTATGTAGATCACTAATAGGATATGATAAGTAGTCTTAGGCCATGCAACTATATACATTTCTAAACGTTAGCAAGAATATTTAATATTTGGCTATTTGGGGTGTTGGCCCCCACGGTGCACTATCGTTTAATCAAGTATTGATTTACTCCCCTTTTTTCTCCCCATGTGAAAAGATACAACTGGGCCGGTGGGCAGTGCTGGTCAGGGGTGGAGGGGGAAGATCCATTACGTTTAAATCACTGCCGTCTCCAATGTGCCACTTCCAGTCTCTTGACAGGTCTGTGCCCTCTTTAGGGGACCTGACTCCGCCTCCTGGCCTGCCACTGGGTTCACACCCTCCTGGGGGACCAAACTCCGCCTCCCCATCCACCACTGGAGTCCACGCACTCCTGATCCAATTCCCCCTCCAGATCTGCCACTGTCCTTAGGCTTTTCTTTCTCACTAGGAGGGTTTTCAGCTCCACTAGGCTCACAGCTTGCTTATCACTCAGTGACTCAGGCTCTCAGCAGTCTCAGCTTCCCATGAGTCAAGCTCAGCTAAGCTCATGGTGAGTCATTCACTGTGACTCAGCCTGGAGGGATCACCTTCTGGTCAACCTAAAGGGCAAGAGCCAGACAGGACTATAGAAAGAGAATATGTGCAAGCTCTACTATCCTGTCTGTTATCTGAGTACTCGGTACTAGGGATGTGAATCGTTTTTTGACGATTTAAAATATCGTCCGATATATTTTAAATCGTCAAAAAATCGTTAGGGCCACGATACAATACCAATTCCCCCGATTTATCGTTAAAAAATCGTAAATCGGGGGAAGGGGGAGGGCAGGAAAACCGGCACACTAAAACCCCCTAAAACCCACCCCGACCCTTTAAATTAAATCCCCCACCCTCCCGAACCCCCCCCCCCCAAATGCTTTAAATTACCTGGGGATCCGGCGGTGGTCCAGAACGGCGGCGGTCCGGAATGGCCCCCTCAATAGGATCGTGTTGTCTTCAGCCGGCGCCATTTTTCAAAATGGCCGGCGCAAAATGGCGGCGGCCATAGACCAAAACGATTCGACGGAGGAGGTCGTTCCGGACCCCCGCTCGACTTTTGGCAAGTCTTGTGGGGGTCAGGAGGCCCCCCCAAGCTGGCTAAAATTTTCCTGGGAGTCCAGCGGGGTTCCGGGAGCGATTTCTTGCCGCGAATCGTTTTCGTACGGAAAATGGCGCCGGCAGGAGATCGAGTGCAGGAGGTCGTTCAGCGGGGGTTCCGGACCGCCGCTGAACGACCTCCTGCAGTCGATCTCCTGCCGGCGCCATTTTCCGTACGAAAACGATTCGCGGCAAGAAATCGCTCCCGGAACCCCGCTGGACTCCCAGGAAAATTTTGGCCAGCTTGTGGGGGCCTCCTGACCCCCACAAGACTTGCCAAAAGTCGAGCGGGGGTCCGGAACGACCTCCTCCGTCGAATCGTTTTGGTCTATGGCCGCCGCCATTTTGCGCCGGCCATTTTGAAAAATGGCGCCGGCTGAAGACAACACGATCCTATTTAGGGGGCCGTTCCGGACCGCCGCCGTTCTGGACCACCGCCGGATCCCCAGGTAATTTAAAGCATTTGGGGGGGGGTTCGGGAGGGTGGGGGATTTAATTTAAAGGGTCGGGGTGGGTTTTAGGGGGGTTTAGTGTGCCGGCTCACGATTTTAACGATTTTTCACGATAGTTTACACACCCAAACGGCAACAATACGATTCCCTCCCCCTCCCAGCCAAAATCGATCGTTAAGACGATCGAGGACACGATTCACATCTCTACTCGGTACCTAAGGCTTCAGACTCCCCTTGTTACTCAGGGTCAGAAGGTTTGCTTCCTAGGACTGTTTTTCAGTACATTTCTCTCACAAATCCATCTCTCAGTCAGAATTCTGCAATGTTGTCATCCTTTGGTGTTAAAGTGATGTTTCAATGCAAATTACCAGCAGTAGTCGAGGGGGCTGTGACATGCAAATCCCTTTCGTGAGTCTCTGACTCGTCTGTTCAATTGCCATTTGAGCACCTTCTGGAAACGTTTTCAATCTAATTCTGGTTTTCCCGGGCTGGCACCTCATGTTCCAGAGCTGCATTGTCCTCTTTTCTTTTTCTCTGCTGCAGTTCACTTAAATGGTAGCCTGCTCTTTACCCCTCTCCCTTGGGAGGGGAGGGTTTCATATACTAGTAGAGGAGCTGGCAGAAATGACAAGGTAAAATGTGAGAAACCACTCGCCTTTTCCTCCTCTTTCCCTCTCTCCCTGCTCCAGCAGCAGGAAGAAGCTTCTTGACACTGCCTACGAGGGCCTGGCCTCCCTGCAAGCTATACCAGTCCCCTGTGGTTGCCTGCATGCCAACTGCACAAATCAGGTTCCTCAGCATTGATGTATGTTCGACCAGTGGGGCCTGGCCTCTCCATTATCCACACAACACAGGCCCCCAATTGTCAATGATTCCTTTATGCCCCAATTGTCAATGATTCCTTTATGCCAGCAGAGCCCGGGATCCCCACCAGCTACATAGAAATATAGAGATGACGGCAGAAAAGGACCAAATGGTCCATCCAGTCTGCCCAATAAGCTTGTGGTAGTATCTGCTGTACCGTGTAGGTTACCTCATGCTTATCTGTTGCCCAGACCATAAAAGTCAGGGCTCTCATTGGTTGGTGTTTGAATCCAATTCCCCTTTAACCCCGTGCTTATCAGTTTCCCACACGAGCCTTCATTGATTGCTGTTGAATCCAATTCCCTGTTATGCATTGCTGTTGAAGCAGAGAGCATTGTTTGAGTTGCATCAAAATATCAGTCTTATTGGTTAAGGGTAGTAAACGCCGCATCAGCAAGCTACCCCCATACTTGTTTTCCCAGACCATAAAAGTCAGGGATCACAGTTGATGAATGAATCCAATTCCCCTTTTCCCCCTGCCGTTGAGACAGAAAGCAATGATGGAGTTGCATCAACAGTATCAAGGCTTATTGGTTAAGGGTACATAAGAACATAAGAAATTGCCATGCTGGGTCAGACCAAGGGTCCATCAAGCCCAGGATCCTGTTTCCAACAGAGGCCAATCCAGGCCACAAGAACCTGGCAATTACCCAAACACTAAGAAGATCCCATGCTACTGATGCAATTAATAGCAGTGGCTATTCCCTAAGTCAACTTGATTAATAGCCATTAATGGACTTCTCCTCCAAGAACTTATCCAATCCTTTTTTGAACCCAGCTACACTAACTGCACTAACCACATCCTCTGGCAACAAATTCCAGAGTTTAATTGTGCATTGAGTGAAGAAGAACTTTCTCTGATTAGTTTTAAATGTGCCACATGCTAACTTCATGGAGTGCCCCCTAGTCCTTCTATTATCCGAAAGAGTAAATAACCGATTCACATCTACCCGTTCTAGACCTCTCATGATCTTAAAGACCTCTATCATATCCCTCCTCAGCCATCTCTTCTCCAAGCTGAAAAGTCCTAACCTCTTCAGCCTTTCCTCATAGGGGAGCTGTTCCATCCCCTTTTAAGCTGGAGCATAGCCAGAACTGAAGTTTTGGAGAGACCCAAGGTTAACATGGGTGAGCCCTCTGGCAAGCTACCCCCTGTCCATCCTGCTCCTCTCCCCCTTAGCCCATCCTATGTGGGTCTTCACAGCAGTGGCTGCAAAAGCCTTTTGATTTATGGCAACCCTCTGTATCTGTCTCTTCACCGTCTCCCTGGCTAGTCTCTGTCCTTTCTTACTCTTGCTCTGCGGTTAAGGCAATAACTTTATATAAGGGTTAATCTCTTAGGCTGCTGAAAAGAAATGATAGAAATAGGCTTCCATGCGGCCCAGGCATTCTTGAACTTTGAAAGTGCCTAGAGGAGGGAGGATAAATAATTACCTGCCAAAAGTAAAGAAAGGCTTGATGGCCTCAGACTTTTACAGCTCCGGCCCAAGGGCAGTGGTGTTTCCTCCTTCAAGTTAGCCTCCCAGGTGCCTCCTGACCCGCTGACTCCCGCACCTCAGAGGGGACCCTGACCCTGCTTCCTGTGGGAGGGGTCCATCTCTGGCTGAGCCTCTGCCCACACCACACAAACAAATGAATCATCGAGTTTGTCTGTCCCTAGTTTGTACAAAACAAGTTTTTCCATGGCGTCAGATTTCACGCTCGGCATGGGGACTGCGCGGTGATAATTTATTTCTTTGATAAAAAACATAACCTGAAAGTGCAGGCTCAGCAGTGAGAGAGAGTTTTGTCCTCTTCCCCCTGACTCCCTCATGCCTTTCACCTTTCCAGCTCCCCCTCACCATCCCTTTCATTCCTCCATTGCCTCTCTTTCCCTCCACCTTCTCTGTCACTCTTCATTTCCCAGCTATCCACTGCTCTCTCTTTCCCCACTGTCTCTCCCCTACACTTTTACGCCTCCTTTTTTTTCTGTCCTCCACTGTGCCTTCCCCTTCCTTAATGTTTTCCTATTATGGCCTCCCCCCTTCTACTTTTCCGCCTCCAGTGCCTCGTTTCTTTCCTGCTGCTCCTCCTCTCACCGCCTCTTATCCTCCATCTCCCAGTCTGTTCCTCCCCCTTCAACCTTTCCTTTTCCTCTAGCACCTCCCCGTCTCCCCTCTCTGTTACGATTTCACCTGCTACGCAGCCTCATCATACCCTGACTATGACGCCTCCCTACCTGCAGGGGTCTGCCTGCCGCTCCTTTCCATGCTATCCATGTCAGCTCCTCACAGCTCAGCCAATTCAGCCTGCGGTGCAGCCTCCAGTCCTTGGCAAACCTTGTCTCCAGCCGTGCCAAGTACCTCCCCCTTGTCTGCACCACACCCAAGCCTCAGCCCTACATAACCCTGCCTGTTTCCTGCTTCGATGTCTTTACAACAAGTCTGTCTTGGCTCCTTGCCCTAACCCCTTGACTTGCCTTGTGGCTATCCGGCCTTATTGCTCCTTGCCTTGCTTTGCCTCCTGGCCATCCGGTCTTATCACTCCTTGCCTTGCCTTGTAGCCTTCCTAGGCCTTTTCTAGCTCTGTGGCCTATCCAGGCCTCCTTAGCCCAGTTTGTCTTCAGGTCTTTGTGTTCTGTGTTCCTCGATCTGTGTGTCCTGTCATTGTCAGCCCTGTCCTTGTTTTGTCTTGCCTACATTCAAACCTCAGTTCAACTGCTTGCCCACACTCAAGCTCCAGTTCCAGTCCTTGCCTGCACTCAAGATCCTGTCCCGGTCATTGTCTGCATTCAAGATCCAGCTCCAGTCCTTACCAGCAGTCTACACCAGTATCAGCTCCTAGCCAGCACTCACCAAGATGTACCAGTGCCGCAGCCAAGTCCTACTGGCCCCCAGAGCCCAAGGGCTCAACCTGCGGTGGAAGACTGGTCTTAGTGCTGTCCTGCCCTCTTATGGCTCTCCCTGGATGGTGTTCCCTTAGTCCAGTCCAGCCAACTGCATCACATGCACCCCAACCATATTTTAAAAAGCGTCCAGTTACGAGCGTAAATGCTGCAGTGCGCATATCTTACAACTTGTCAAAAAGGGGCGGGATGTGGGCCTGGGCGTGGCCTGGACAAGAGATGTGCACATAAAGACGTATGTGCCCAGGCTTGCTCTGAAGTCCCCTGTTGGGTAACTTTACTTGTGCTATGGATGGTGTGTAAGTTATAAAAAGAAAAGGGTCTGGGATAACTGGGAGGAGTGCAGGCCATCAGACAGGCTGGTAACTGGGTGAACTGGTGGATGAACTGGTAAACTGGTAATGGCGCTGGCACGCACCCCTGTTAAAATCCCCCGACTTACGTGGTAGAAGAGGATTTGCTTGTCCATGCATGCACCCCCTTAATCTTTGGTGCACATGTGAGCGTGACCAGGCTATTTCATAACACGCGCGCATACACGCGTTCATATTATAAAATAGCCGTGTCCGAGGTCACGTGATGTGGTGAGCCTGGGCGGCAGGGAAACCCGGAGCTCCGAGTGCCTGTACTCCATCAGCGCGAATCCTTCTCTTAATTGAGACCCGCAACGCACAGAAACAGGAGGACAGTAAGTCTGTATGTCCATAATTCGATATATGAGCAAAACTCCACCACCGATGGCAGCGAGAGCAGGAAAAAAAGAAAGAGAAAAACCGTGCGGCCCCGATTCCAAAATGGCCGCCGCGAGCGAACCCGGCGGGGACTCCCCGACTACGGGGCTTTCCCTGCCTGCGATCGAAAGAGTTATCAAAGTGGCCCTTGATGAAAATTTAGAGGGGTAAAAACACAACTGGGAGAGGTCCAGACTGCCCTGGCCGAGTTATTTATTTATTTTTTTATTTATTTAAGTTTTTTATATACCGGCATTCAAGACTGGTAGTCCCATCATGCTGGTTCACATAGAACAGGAGTGCAAATTAAACTTAAACTTAAACAATAGTGCGGAAAAAGCAGTTACATGTAACAGGGATACAAGAACTTGGCGTAGGAAAGAAAAGAAAAGAACAAACCAGATAAATTACATATGGCTAAATAACTTTGTTAGAGGTAGATAACAGTGAAATAGAAGATGATTGGTTTTGATTGTTAGGAGTTAAATCAAGTTAGCGTTAGGAAATGCCTGAATGAACAGCCAGTACTAACCACAGTTAGTACCCCGCATCGACCATGCTGAAGGGAGAATCTCGGTCCTGGAGGATGATGCACTTAGGGCTGAAACTAAGACTGAAAAGCAAGGGAAATTAATTAACCAACTTCTGGAGAAGGTAGATGACCTAGAAAATAGGGAGCGGAGGGCTAATTTAAGATTTCTAGGATTCCCTGAAGATTTGGAAGAAAGAAGCTTAGGGAGATTACTGGAGCAGTGGCTCCCGGAGGCACTGGATTTACCAGACCTTAAAGGTGTTTTCAAAGTAGAAAGAGCACACAGATTGGGGGCAAAAAGGCCCGAGGCATCCAGACCACGCCTGGTTATTGCTAAAATACTCAGTTTTGCACATAAGACTGAAATATGGAGGGCATACCGTCGCAAACAAACTCTCCTGCATGATAAGCATACCATCCGCATCTTCCAAGACTATTCAGTGAGAGTGTCTGAGCTACGCAAAGGGTTTTCCCCAGTTTGCTCTCAGCTTTACCAAAGGCACATCAAATTTGCTCTCCAATACCCTGCTAAACTCAGGGTCTGGTATGAAGATAAACAACACATTTTTCAGACCCCCGACTTAGCCTCTGAATTCATGGCTTCCCTACCAGCTCTTTAACCATTGAATTCAGCCTGCACAAACCAGCTTGTGAGGAGGCCTGCTTAGAGTTTTCACTCCTTCATGTTTAAGCAGAGCCTGCCGATCCTATACACCATGGCGACAGACACCAGACTATCTGAGCACCAGCAGGGTCACGGTTTTAATTCCCAGCTCTGTGATGTGGAACTGGGTATCTGACCTGCTCGCAACCATTTTTTTTATTATATTTTTTATTAGTTCTCTTCATGTTTGTTGCACTAGTCAGCTAACGTTCAGTGGACGACAGTGATATCACTCAACCGGGACTCCTCCCAAGCAAATAAATGGTCTTCCTGTTTTTTCTTCTTTTTCTTTTTGCTCTCTGGCCACAGAGATCCAGGGACCTCAATTATTCATGTCATCCGTTGCTCTTTATGGAGATACAGCACTTGTACACAAATCAAATGACCTCTATGCCTCTACGACTGAGGCTTTTCTATTCCTGGACTCTAGAGATTGGGGGTTTTTTTTTTGGGGGGGGGGGGAGGGGGAAGTCTAACTTCCTTTGTTCTATGTTTGAACGTATCAGTATCACCTGCCACCGGTTTATCCTCACAAGAGGGTATTTCATCACCTGTCCACGTAGTGATCTCCAGCCAATGTCACTGATGCAGGACCTTCCTACCGTTCTCACGGGCACCTGCTGGTTGAGAGAGGGGGGGCTCGGCTGGGAAGCCCCACCTCAAATTTTCATTTGGCCTCATGGTTCTTGTCTCCAGATTATTTTCTTTTTTTTCATGCCACCATGAATAAGCTTATATCTTGGAACGTTAACGGCCTCGGCTCGCCTCTCAAATGGAAAAAAGTTTTAAACCACCTTAAACATCTGCATGCCGATATCGCAGGAATTCAAAAAACCCATCTTACCTCCGAGGAGAGCCAAAAACTTTGCCGCGATTGGGTTAGCTCGTGTATATACTCAGCAGCAGTAAACAGGAAAGCTGGAGTTGCGATTCTGATCAGTAAAACAGCAAACTTCCAAGTTGTTAAAAACATTGCAGACCCTAATGGGCGATTCATCTTAGTTACGGGTCATTGGAATGCTATACCAGTCACAATTTGTAATATCTACGCCCCAAATGAATACTCGCACAGTTTTTTTCACCATGATATGTAATCTACTTCTTACACATACTTTTGGTCAGATTTTCCTCTTAGGGGATTTTAACTATGTACATGATGTTACCATAGATCACAATCCCCCGCAAAGCCGAACCACAACTACGACCAGGAAGGGGATAGCATATATCTGTCGGCGTCTCCATCTACTAGACGTCTGGCGTGTACTCCATCCTGCAGAAAAGGACTTCACTCACGTTTCTCGGTCCCATATGTCCTTATCGCAGATTGACTATATCCTTATATCGCAATCCATCTTCTTTCGAATTCAACACGCAACTATCGAAACACAGGCCATTTCGGACCACTCCCCAATCTCTATAACTTTGGCTTCAAAACTGCCTACTTTAGCGGAGAGAACTTGGAGATTTCCAAATTATCTCAAAGATGACAATAAGTTTCGAGAATTTCTACAAGGGAAATGGAAGGAGTATGCAGTGAACAATCAGCAACATCTATCAGACCCTCACCTCTTTTGGGAAGCTGGCAAGGCGGTCTTAAGAGGAGATATCATCTCTTATGTTTATGAACGTAACAAACACCTCCATAAGAATATCATAGAGCTCGAACACAGACTAGCGCAATGCAAACAAAGGCTGATTCAAACACCTTCCTAGCATCACCGGAAAGACTACTATCATGTCTTGGGAAGTCTTAACACTCTCTTACACACTAGGGTGCAATCTTTCCTTCTGAAAGGGGAACAACAGCTTTTTCAATTCGGAAACAAAACGGGCAAATTAATGGCAAACTTAGTCCGTACTGCAAGGAAAAAAACCTTCATTAATAGCATGACCCAGGCCACTGGAACCACGACGAATGATCCCAAGGAAATTTGTGAATGTTTCCGCCAATATTACAAACATCTTTACGCGCCGGATCATGAGAGAAATGAGGAAGAGGAACAGCAGTTCTTCCAAGACTTGCCCATACCGCAGCTTAATGCCAACCAGAGAACCTTTCTGAACAGACTGCTCCAGCCTTTTGAAATTTCCCAGGCTATCTCCGTCACCCAAACAGGAAAATCACCTGGCCCAGATGGCCTATCCTATGATTTCTACAAAATACTCCAGCAACAAATAACTGATCCATTAACCCAATTTTATACCGCAGCTCTCTCCAGGGACCAATTCCCATCCTTCTTTAACCTCGCACACATCACAGTCCTACCTAAACCAGGTAAAGACGTGCTGCACCCTTCATCGTACCGTCCCATTTCATTATTGAACTGTGACTTAAAGATTCTGGCAAAGGTGCTTGCTGACAGATTGAATGTTTTATTACCCTCATTGATATCTTCTCAGCAAGTGGGTTTTGTAAAAGGACGATCTCCTCATGCTAACATCTTAAAGCTAATAACCGCAATGGAAATCTGCCAAACACAGCAACTTCCTGCACTTGCTATAGGGTTCGACTTTGAAAAGGCCTTTGACAGAGTGGCATGGCCATATCTTTTTTCGACTCTGCAGCGATTTGGAATTTCAGGGGAGTTTCTGCAATTCATTCAGCTGTTGTACGCATCTCCAGTCTCCCGCATCATAGCCAATAGTTACCTCTCCAAAGATATTCATATCACACAAGGAGTGCGCCAGGGCTGCCCGCTATCCCCGCTTCTGTACATTCTTGCCATAGATCCCCTGCTACGTAAACTGGAACAGAGTCCGATTATTAAAGGTTTTGGGGGGCCTAACCATATTTTCAAAACAGCGGCCTTTGCGGACGACGTTTTGGTTTTTCTTACCCAACTGCATTACTCCCTGCCGGAAGTTCTCCAAATCCAGAATCAATACGGGCAGTTTGCGGGTCTCAAAATAAACCAAGAAAAATCTGAAGCTATAGATGTTACAGGCACAGTCCGTACGACATGGCCCAGAGACTTTCCTTTACATTGGGTCACAAAAGAACTTAAATACCTGGGAATCAGGATACCTACCCGGATACAACTCCTCTATAAAGCCAATATTCAACCCCTTCTGGACCACTCTATCTCCAAGCTTCAACAATGGCAAGCCTTACCGCTCTCCCTCACAGGAAGGATACACTTAGTTAAGATGATACTCCTACCCAAATGGCTCTATGTTCTGCAAATGACACCGTTGTGGCTTACCAAATACGATAATAAAAAATTCCAAACCAACCTTCGTTTTTTCCTCTGGCGAGGTAAGCGCGCACGCTTGGCTATGGAGGTCCTTATGGCTCCGGTGCATGCAGGCGGCATGGGATGCCCGAACTTAACTTTCTATAACTTAGCATGTGCTCTGCGTTATATCAAGGATTGCCTAACATCTACGTCTACCTATATCCCTTATTCATACCTGCTGGAGTGGTATGGTGTCTCCGCTTTAAACCATCTTGTGCAGGTACCTTCCACCATGGTACTGGCGCGCATTAAACTTCATCTTCTTCTTCGAACATGCTGAATGGCCTGGAGTTCCTTTTGCAAGATCATGCAGCATCCCGGGAACATAACACCCCTTGCACAACTTTGTGGGAATCCGCTATTTCCTCCAGGACTTCATAAAGGACCCTTTTCTATGTGGCACACCCGAGGTCTGATTTATGTTTATCAATTTTTTGAGGCGACCACTGGCAGAAGACTTACATTCTTGGAGTTGCAAACGGCCCATTCGTTATCCTTCACTGACAATTATGCTTTTCAGCAAGTGAGCCATTTCATTAGCGGTCTCCGACTTACAACAGACTCACTGCAAGTCTCTCAAAAAATCAGGAGCATCCTACAGATGGGCACAACACGGAAAAACTCTATATCTCAGCTGCTGAAATCAGTATATGCTGTTATTAAACCATCGCTGCTAGGAAATCTTTTCCTTAAATGGAAGTCATGGTCGAAATGTACAATTACGCTAGATAACTTTCAGAGATCCATGAGAGAGATCAACCTAATCACTGGAAATGTCTTACTTAAGGAAACTAAATATAAGTTTTTGTGGCAAGTATATCTCCCCCCATTGAGGGTAGCCCGTATGCGTCTCATAACGTCTGATAAGTGCCTCAAATGTATGATGGATGTCGGAACCTACTTTCACTGTTTCTGGGACTGTGCTGTAGTACACTCCTTTTGGGTGCTCATTTCTGAGTTTTGCTCCCAACTACTTTACCTGGACCTGCCACTAGATCCCACACTCTGGCTTTTTGGAGTGCTCCCACCCCCACTGCAAGTCTTGCGGAAATCCAAAGGCTTACTCTTACAGAAGGCAGCATTGATTGGGATAAAAGTCATCCTATTTACTTGGACCTCTAACCTAGCCCCGAATTATGAGGTTTGGTTTAAAAAAATGATACACCTCTGCGCACTTGAGTTTGCAACAGCACATAATACGTCAGCGAAAACTTTTGCTACGGTATCTGCAGTTTGGTCTCCGTTCACGAATTATCTAGCACCTACCACTCAACATCAATGAACAATGCTCCATATGTCAGGAGTCCAATTACTTGAATATAAGAATCTAGAGACACTGGTGGGGATACCTTCTTCTTCTTTTTATTGGGACGGCACCTACCTGTCTTGGACGTTAAGTTTTTCCTTTTTTTTTTTTTCTTTAAGAGCACGTAGATGATGCTTGCTCGCTTGTACATTTCTTTTTCTTCTTATTATCTCTTTCTTTCTTTAATATAAGATCATACCAAGATATTTATTTATAATGTATACTGGCTATGTATATTTGAAAAGCACCTTGCTCAGTTTGTATTAGGACAAAGGAAGGGGAGGATAGGGTGGGGCAGGGGGGAGGGATAATATATGGAAGAACGCATCTGCAATGTTTAATGTTTCCTGTTCGATGTTCGCATGGTTTGCATTCTATGATGTGGATTGTTATACTGGCTATACGCAACATGCCATTCCTTGTGTTCATTGTTATGGTTGTAATTTCTCCTCTGAAAATCAATAAACAAATCTTTCAAAAAAAAATAAAAAATAGCCGTGTCCCTGGGCACGGGCTGATGGGCACACGCAAATGTGCGCCCGCGAGCCGGTTCAGAAATTACCATCCCTGAATATATTTAAATACTGTTACATCAACTGAGTATCCAGAGGGAAGACCCACAAAACAGGCACCCTTGGCCTCTTCCACCCATGGGGGGGGGAGGGGGGGAACAGTGGGCGTCAGTGCCCCTTCTACTGGCTGGCTTTAAGGGTCACAAAGAATTAAGAAGGTCCTACCTCAAGTGAAACCCCACACCAATCAGCAGGGAACAATTAGAGAACATTTTCCAAAAATTCTACATCTACATTTCAAAGGGGGAATGTCCAGCACCAGCAACACTTAACCCGTTCATAATGCCATACACTTAGGAGACCTCCAGAGGGGAGGGAGGCCACTCCTGTTGCTACTCCCGCTTCTCTTAACTCCTCACACATGGCCTGTGAAAGGAGCCCTTTTTAAAATTGGTATCACATTGGCCACCCTCTGGGCTTCTGGTACCATGGCTGTTTTACATGATAGGTTGCAAATCACTGGAAGCAAATCTGAAATTTCATTTTTTAGTTCCTTCAGAACTCTGAGGTGAATACCATCTGGTCCCAGTGATTTATTTATTTAAAGTCATTTATAGACTGCTTAGACCCAGTTCAAAGCAGTTTACCCAACTACAAACATAAAAATATGCCAAATATAAAAATAAAAAATAAAATCATAATAGTAAATCAATAAAACACACAAAAAAAATAAAAAAGACAAAAAATTCTGCCTGTAAGCTTTATAAGAGCATCAGCAAGAAGCACTTATACTTCATTTGAAGAAAAAAAATCTGCTAAAACAGATATATATCTGTTTCCTCATTCTAGCCAGACAGGTGATTAAATATCCCTACTTCCATATTCCCTTTTACTCTTGGAATTTCTATCCATAAGGTTTCCAGAGTATAGTTTGTTTCCTGCAAAACTTTTATCCTGCTTGACTCTATGTCATCCTTAACACATAGTGCCTTCCCCATTAATTTTATCTGCCCTGTCACCTGTATGTAATTTGTACCCTGGTATCAAAGTGTTCCATTGGTTATCCTCCTTCTACCAGGTCTCCAAGATGCCTCGCATGTCTTCCTTCAGCACATAATACAGTTTTCAAATTTCTGACTTTGATTACAGACATTTTACAGTAGGTTTATTTGTGTAAGGGGCGAGCTGCTGCTTGCAGAGTTTTAAGGTCACAGCAGTCAGGCGGTGCAAGCTCCGGGTGGCCAGATGGTGCCTGCGGAGAACTTACCGGCTGGATCAAGAGCAGCTGAGCTGCTGCCTCCACTTAAACTCAGTTTAAACCATAGGGCAGGAGGGTGAAGGAGAAATAAACAGTCTAGACAAGTGGTAAAATAGTTTATTGATCAATCTGTATCTAAGCACTCCAGAAGAGGTGCACAGCTTAAAAAGACGTGAAGAAAAATGTTTCCCAGGCAATGAGCAAGTGCTGGCACCCAGCACACAACCAGTCCATCAGCAGCACCACAACTCACACACACCAGTGGTCCTGGTCGGACCCATCCATGGGGTGCTGCGATCTCAGGAATATCTTCAACCTCATCCCAAACCCCACAGCACAAAGTGGCAACGTTCTGTCCTCTCCCAAATCCGGGCACCACCTGGGGCAGAGGGGCCCAACCAACCCTCCAAGGGGCCGGTGCCCAAGCTCTCGGGGGGGGACTCGATCCCAGCCCTCGCCAACAGAAGCCAGGAGGGCCTACAACAGCAGGATCATTCAGGTGCTGTCCTCCGAAACCTCTTAGCAAAAATGCAGAGGCCTTAGATAGCGATAGTCCCCACAATTACAACTCCCATCTTTCTTAGAAATAAATACGCACTCCAAAGTGCTGACAGTCTATATAATACCTCTCTTCTACTGATGCTCATACAAGGTTTACATTTCTCCCTACCGGATAAAAATACCCGTAGCAAAATAGGGAACCTTCAGACCCCAAACGGATCTGTTTACTAAAAGAACAGCATCATACCATTGGTTGGATAGACCAGCAGCCATTGAATGATAAAAACATTTCACCCACAAAAGCCCCTCCCCATCTCACAGTGCTCTGCCGAGAAAAGATGTTTTAAAATAAAATGCTTTGTATAAAAACTAGAGGAGAAGCTTCATTGCAGCAATGTGGATCCAACAGGGTGACTCCGCTGAGGAGGTGAGAGGTCATCACGATGGGCGAGGCCAGCACTGCCCTTGGAGCTGTTAAGAAGAGCACAGCATTAATAAAACAGAACCCCTTCTGTCTCCCCAGTGCCTGACGGTTCCCCATAAAAGCCTAGAGAAAGTCTGACCTGATGAGTGCGCTGTATAAAACTGGCACAGCACAGTACAACAGAATAGCAAATTTGTTCTGCACCAGGGTGGGCTTTTTGCATTACTCAAGATGTATCAGGAAAGCCTAAATGAAACACATTTGTTACTAATCATATGCAAAAGGTTTAAACGGGTCAGTAACAGCACTGCACAGGGGTGCAGAGGAGGCAGGAGCTGTGGGAATCAGAGGGAAAGGAAGGCTGAGCAGCCGTAAATTTCTGTTGTAAACATGTCAGCACAGGCAGGAGGATGTAGAGAAGCAGAATAAAATTATTTCTAAGAAATGCAAGAAATGTTGCTGGAATAGATGAGAACACACAAGGCTAAGCTGTTTGGCTGTAGCTTACACAGAAAGCCAGCAAAGAGACAGGACGAGTGCTTGATTATGGTAATAAAACTGCAAGGACTGAGACATAGTGCAGAATCCCATGCTGTCTAGTGCATTTCACAATGGGAGTACGCTTCTGCAGAGGTCAAAGAGCATCTTTTGAATAGCTTTCCTTATGTGACAGGAGCCTATTTTCCATCACAAAGGAATCCCTGAAGAGGATTCTGGGTGAGGGAGCCTTCTTGGCCCCAGTTTTGGAGTTTGGTTCACTATTAAGGAAGTTCATGGGGAATTTGAAAATATTACAGGATAGCAGAAGGAGTCTGCCACTGCTGCTCAGTGAGTATAGTGGGTGTGATATTCTGAATGTCCACTAGATGGCCTCTATTTTGGTAAGCATCCATGATATGGTTGCATCTTGTCATGGTGAGAGGGTGGTTGTTGGTCATATGAGTGAGTCTTCTTAAGAGGATGGGGAGCAGGGTCCTATAGAAGCAGTGTTCACCAAACACATAAGAGGTAGTGGAGGATTTTGACAGAGGGAGTTTCTCACAACCCATCGAGGGAGTGGGTTCTGCACAGAGTGGCCTCTCAATTGAGAGGACTTTGCAGGAGCTTTTCCCTTCAAGGGTAGGTGTTTCTTCTCAAGGGGATGCAACCAAGGGGACTGGGCCGGGAGTCCCAAGAGGTAGACAGGAGTTGAGAGGTCCCATAGGTGTGGCCTGGACTTGGATTTAGAAAGCCTCAGAAGAGTGAGAGTTGGGGATATTGGGGAATGTGCTGGATGGGAGCTGAGGTGGAGAGCAGAGTTCACTGGTCTACAGATGTGGCCAAGAGTAATTACCGAGGTGTTTATAAGTGGTATCTATGGTATTAAGACTGATAACTAGATTATTTTGAGGGAAAAAGAGAACGTGAGGAGTAAAGGATTGGTGAATCTCGGGAGTTGACGGAATGGTGAAGAGTATTTATAATCAGCTTCTCTTAACCTGGGAGAAGGTGCATATACTATAGTCTGTTAGCAACATATATAAGGTGCATATAGTCTGTTAACCCTTCCTGTATTTTTCTGTAAACACCTCAGCCTAGCTGGGCAAGTTTATATTGTACACTCTGATGGCTGGTGCCATCAGAAAATAAAAGTTTGTTGTGTGAATATATTTGTGGCATGAGCTCCATCTTCTGGTGCGGAGTGATCTGACTGGGGGAGATGGGGACACAGAAGGCGTTCCCATAACCTCGAAATCCCTGTCCAGCTCAGATCTGTTGCTCACCCTCCTTGCCTCTGAGCCTGGGTCCCACTACAGCATCTGCTTAAGCCACGTTCCCATCAAGCCCTTCCTAGGGTACTGGCACTCGGCTCATTCAGGTGCCAGACCCTCTCACATATTGGGGCGGATTTTAAAAGGCGCGCGAATAGCCTACTTTTGTTTGCGCTCCAGGCGCAAACAAAAGTACGCTGGATTTTAGTAGATACGCGCGGAGCCGCGCGTATCTGCTAAAATCCTGGATCGGCGCGCGCAAGGCTATCGATTTTGTATAGCCGGCGCGCGCCGAGCCGCGCAGCCTATCCCCGTTCCCTCCAAGGCCGCTCCGAAATCGGAGCGGCCTTGGAGGGAATCCTCTAACGCCCTCCCCTCACCTTCCCCTCCCTTCCTCTACCTAACCCACCCCCCCGGCCCTGTCTACACCCCCCCCTTACCTTTCTCCGGGGATTTACGCCTCCCGGAGGGAGAAGTAAATCCCCGCGCGCGAGCGGGCCTCCTGCGCGCCGGGCCGCGACCTGGGGGCGGGTACGGAGGGCATGGCCACGCCCCCGGACCGCCCCGGGCCGTAGCCATGCCCCCGTACCCGCCCCCAAAACGCTGCCGACACGCCCCTGAAACGCCGCGATGACCGGGCCCGCCCCCGACACGCCCCTGAAACGCCGCGACGACCGGGCCCGCCCCCGACACGCCCCCCTTGGAGAACCCCGGGACTTACGCGAGTCCCGGGGCTCTGCGCGCGCCGCGAGGCCTATGTAAAATAGGCTTCCCGGCGCGCAGGGCCCTGCTCGCGTAAATCCGCCCGGTTTTGGGCGGATTTACGCGAGCAGGGCTCTGAAAATCCGCCCCATTATGTGCTACGACAGGGTGGGGGTTACACTTCTAAGTAATCAATTATTTAAAAGGTCATCAATATTCATTAAATTACTGGGACGTATTTCTCTGTTGATTATTGCGTTATCTGGATAATTGAAATATTGTTGTATTCACTTATTTGTATGTCGTCCCCTGACATGTATTATTATTATTATTATTAGGTACCAATATATCTCTGTTATCCTGTTTGATAAAGTTTGTTTTTCTGTGGTTGCCCTTGCTGGATGTAAGCATGGCATTCTAATGCCCTGAGTTGTTGCAATGAGGGTTATTTTATTTCATTGGCTCAGTGTGGCTCCCGTCTCTTCATTGGTTTTCATGTTGATGCGAGTGGTGGTTTTGATAAGCAGAGCATCCTTAGAGTTAAAGCAGTTGTAAGGCAGGACAGGTGCTTCAGAATAAATGGCAAACATGTCTAAGGATTAAGAATGATTAAAGGAGAAGGAGCTGACAGTAGCCTGCCGGCAAGCAGCAACCTGATGGTGACATGCCAAGATGACATTCAGTTCTAGGGACATCATTACACGCCTTTACTCTTTACATCCAACACCTACCGAGAGCAGTCATCCCTCGCCATAAGGCCCCCTCATTCAAGGTGCTGGAGCCAGGACAGGTTCAACATATGTCCATGTCATGCACTGGTCCAGTGTTGCATCCGTCGGTCCTAGACTGCTTCACCCCGTTTGCCTCACCTTGTTTTTGGCTTCTCCCACTTACCTTGGGAAAATGGCTACCGCTGCGTCTACAATCCTCCCTCTCCGGCATCCCCGGAACGGCTATGGTGCTGCCTCCTGCCATGCTCCTCCCAAGGCCCTACTAGGGTGCGCGTGCTACCCATGTCTTTATTCCAGCATTGGCGCGAACCTCGGGGGCGTCCCCCTCAAGTGGCGTCACGCCATCCAGGTATATAGCCTGAACTTTGTTGCTAGCTTGTTGAATTAGCAAGGATTGGTTTCGGTCGGTCTTAGCTACTCTGCCGCTTCTGTGTTGCCGCTGGAAGCTCTCTCTCTGGCCTTTGGGGTATTGCTAACCTGGATACCCGCTCCTCGGGGGCCCTCTGCTTTATTTCAGGTGCCTTTCAGGGATCAGGTACTCGCTCCTCGAGGGCCTGCTCGCCCTGCCTCGGTGCCACTACCATCTACTTCAGCCTGGTGGAATCGCTTACCTACAACTACCATCTAGTGAGTAATCTAACTCTCAGTCTGTCTCATCTACAGCTTTGCCGTGCTGGGAAACCTACACCGGAAGTCCCCTATACCATCGGGGTGAGAAGGGTCCCCTCTGCCGAGGGTCCCGAGACCGCTACATCCAGACTACCTCACTACTGCCACCGCTGGTGGTATCCATCAAGCTGTATAATAAAAGAACAAATTCTGAGTTTGTGTGTCCTGAGTCTAGTCCAGTACTGTGGCTCCCCACGGGGCTCCTCCCTGTGGGCGTGGTCACCTGCCACAGTACCCAAGAATCCACCCAAGCACCGCTAAACCCTAACATCCAGCACGGTGTGCAATGTGAGTTATTGCCTTAGGTGCACCAAACATGGACCTACTCTTCCCACAGATAGGTTCATGTTCCACAGGTGAATAAAATCTATAGCAAGAGCCGTGCTGGGAAAAGCAAATGCATTTCAGCTGCCGCACCCCTCTATCACACTGCCCCGCCTGAAGGAGGAGAGCCCCGGCAGCTTAAGTTATTGCACCCACGGAAGCTGCCGCCGCTTGACATGAACCCCAAGGAGGCAGCAGGGGCCCGGGTACTGGCGCTGCACGGGTGCAGGATATCTGGACCCTCTGTGCAGTAATTTCAGGAAGGCAGAGCTGTCCCTCTCCTTTCGCTTATGTCGATGCTGCTCCAATGTGCAGCGCCTCCTTCTGCCGGCAGTGACCGCATGCATGAGAGCGGGGGCAGGTGGCGGCAGCGACGGCAGGGAAAAGCTGTAAATGCGCTTTGCGTCCTGCGTTCCAGAAGAGGAAACACTTCCTCACATTTTGTGCCTCCATGGCACCATCCCCTGAGCGCCCCGATGTATGGGATCCCCTTCGGTTTTGCCTGACTGCCTTCCTTGTATGTAAATGTTAGAAATAATGGAGCTCAGTACAAAACCGGGCCGTTTCAACACTGCCCAAGAGCCACAGGGACCCAACCAGGAGAATCCACCCCGCAGAACCAGGGAGAAGGTTTCTTACCTGCATGGCCGCAAGCATTGGGCTTTCCACCTAAAAATAAGAACAAGCAGTATTAGGAGTTGAACGTGGATGGACGCTTCCTCAGTGCTGCTCTGGGCTGTCGATGACTGAGATGGAACAGGAGGCGCGCTGGGCGTGGGTAAGCGCCGGCGTGCAGAGGGGCTTTCAGCCTATCCCAGAGATCGTTTGTCAGGGACGAAGGCCAAAGGTCTCACTCACATTCAATGCAACCGGGGAGATTTTCAGTCAGAAGTTTCAATCTTTAACTGAAAATTCCCCTAAATGTACCCACAGCTACACCTCAGGCTCCTAAATTTAGATCTGCACTTCATTTGCCGAGATCTAAGCATCTGTTTATCAGCTTGCACTAAGCCACGCGTTGTTACACGTCAATGCGCTTTCTTAGTCAAGAGGTCCCAGTAATCTCCATAGGGCCTACGACTTACAGTGAGCGTTAAAGCTCTACCACAGGCAGGATACGCTCCCTACATGCTTTCTCCCACCCTATCTCTCCCCCACAGGACCCTCCACCCTACTCACTTCCAAAGGGGTTAGCTTAGGCCTCTGACTCCCAAAGCTTAGGCCCCTCAACCCTTTGGCAACTGATCCCATGGTCACGACTTAACCAGTCAAGGAAGCATTAAAATGAGTGACTTAAGCGAGAAATCCTAATTCGGTGACGGGTGAGGATCTCTGACAGCCAGGACTGGAGTATCCTGGAAGATGGCCGCCACGCGCAGGGGGCACGTTCTGTATGGCCAGTTCCCAGGTCAGAATTAGCCAGGTAATGAATGTCCTTATCTGATTAGTGGGTTTATTACTGACCTCAGGGGGGGAGGCCCAGCCCAGCCCTCTGCTCCCAGGGGCTTCGTGGATCTGATGCATGGAAGAGATGGGGAGAAGTGACATGGAGGGGAAGCAATGTTAACTGGAGGGGGAGAGACGGAGGAGGGATGAGAGTCAATGTAAAATGAAAAAAAAAACCCAGGGAATGCAGTGAGGAAAAGGGAGAAGATGTAGGATGAGGGAAATAAGAGAAATGAATTATCTAATTGTAGGGCTTCCATAATCCTCGCTCTCACGTCCAACACCTGACATTGGCTGGGCTCCGATGTCTCTCTTTTTAGCTTCGTGTCCTGACATTTGGGTGAGGGGAGCTCTGCCACTCTTGCTTACTACTGTGACTGCTTCCCGCTAATGCAGCACTACTCGATGTACACAGCACCGTACAAAAACACATACGAGAGATCCCGATCAGTAGCGCTCACAACCTAATCATACAGGACAGGGGAGATTTGGTGAATTTCACGTATTAAGAAGTGGTTAAAATAAATAAGGCTGTAAGCGGGATAATCAGGGGTTAAGATTGAAAAGCAGATGGTATTTGAATAGGGCCAGAGAGGGAGTGGGACACAGGGTGCAGGCAGCCGGAAAGCACAGAATTGGGAACTGACAGTACAGGAGAAGGACCCAGATAGGAGTGACTTATCCGTGCATCGGGAGGGTGCAGAGAGAGATAAAAGAGGAGCTGCAGGGTGAAGGAGCTTGAACTGTCTGTGAAAACAGATAGTGACCCGAGAAGAGGGCTCACTTATTACCCGTAGCCTGAAATCTGTATCCAGCCTCGGGCTGCCTGTGGAGGGGAGAAGTGAAAAGCACAGGAAGAGAAGAGCCTGTGAGCGAGAGAGAGAGAGAGAGAAATATGCTGGATGTGCACGTGTGCAAGAGAGAAGAGGCTGTGAGCGAGAGAGAGAGAGAGAGAAATATGCTGGATGTGCACGTGTGCAAGAGAGAGGAGGCTGTGAGCGAGAGAGAGAGAGAGAGAAATATGCTGGATGTGCACGTGTGCAAGAGAGAAGAGGCTGTGAGCGAGAGAGAGAGAGAGAGAAATATGCTGGATGTGCACGTGTGCAAGAGAGAAGAGGCTGTGAGCGAGAGAGAGAGAGAGAGAAATATGCTGGATGTGCACGTGTGCAAGAGAGAGGAGGCTGTGAGCGAGAGAGAGAGAGAGAAATATGCTGGATGTGCACGTGTGCAAGAGAGAGGAGGCTGTGAGCGAGAGAGAGAGAGAGAGAAATATGCTGGATGTGCACGTGTGCAAGAGAGAGGAGGCTGTGAGTGAGAGAGAGAGAGAAATATGCTGGATGTGCACGTGTGCAAGAGAGAGGAGGCTGTGAGTGAGAGAGAGAGAGAAATATGCTGGATGTGCACGTGTGCAAGAGAGAGGAGGCTGTGAGCGAGAGAGAGAGAGAAATATGCTGGATGTGCACGTGTGCAAGAGAGAGGAGGCTGTGAGCGAGAGAGAGAGAGAGAGAAATATGCTGGATGTGCACGTGTGCAAGAGAGAGGAGGCTGTGAGTGAGAGAGAGAGAGAGAAATATGCTGGATGTGCACGTGTGCAAGAGAGAGGAGGCTGTGAGCGAGAGAGAGAGAGAGAAATATGCTGGATGTGCACGTGTGCAAGAGAGAGGAGGCTGTGAGCGAGAGAGAGAGAGAGAGAGAAATATGCTGGATGTGCACGTGTGCAAGAGAGAGGAGGCTGTGAGCGAGAGAGAGAGAGAGAAATATGCTGGATGTGCACGTGTGCAAGAGAGAAGGAGGCTGTGAGCGAGAGAGAGAGAGAGAGAAATATGCTGGATGTGCACGTGTGCAAGAGAGAGGAGGCTGTGAGCGAGAGAGAGAGAGAGAAATATGCTGGATGTGCACGTGTGCAAGAGAGAGGAGGCTGTGAGCGAGAGAGAGAGAGAGAGAAATATGCTGGATGTGCACGTGTGCAAGAGAGAGGAGGCTGTGAGCGAGAGAGAGAGAGAGAGAAATATGCTGGATGTGCACGTGTGCAAGAGAGAGGAGGCTGTGAGTGAGAGAGAGAGAGAGAAATATGCTGGATGTGCACGTGTGCAAGAGAGAGGAGGCTGTGAGCGAGAGAGAGAGAGAAATATGCTGGATGTGCACGAGTGCAAGAGAGAGGAGGCTGTGAGCGAGAGAGAGAGAAATATGCTGGATGTGCACGTGTGCAAGAGAGAGGAGGCTGTGAGCGAGAGAGAGAGAAATATGCTGGATGTGCACGTGTGCAAGAGAGAGGAGGCTGTGAGCGAGAGAGAGAGAGAGAGAAATATGCTGGATGTGCACGTGTGCAAGAGAGAAGAGGCTGTGAGCGAGAGAGAGAGAGAGAAATATGCTGGATGTGCACGTGTGCAAGAGAGAGGAGGCTGTGAGCGAGAGAGAGAGAGAGAGAAATATGCTGGATGTGCACGTGTGCAAGAGAGAGGAGGGTGTGAGCGAGAGAGAGAGAGAGAGAAATATGCTGGATGTGCACGTGTGCAAGAGAGAGGAGGCTGTGAGCGAGAGAGAGAGAGAGAGAAATATGCTGGATGTGCACGTGTGCAAGAGAGAGGAGGCTGTGAGCGAGAGAGAGAGAGAGAAATATGCTGGATGTGCACGTGTGCAAGAGAGAGGAGGCTGTGAGCGAGAGAGAGAGAGAGAGAAATATGCTGGATGTGCACGTGTGCAAGAGAGAGGAGGCTGTGAGCGAGAGAGAGAGAGAGAGAAATATGCTGGATGTGCACGTGTGCAAGAGAGAAGAGGCTGTGAGCGAGAGAGAGAGAGAGAAATATGCTGGATGTGCACGTGTGCAAGAGAGAGAGGGCTGTGAGCGAGAGAGAGAGAGAGAGAAATATGCTGGATGTGCACGTGTGCAAGAGAGAGGAGGCTGTGAGCGAGAGAGAGAGAGAGAGAAATATGCTGGATGTGCACGTGTGCAAGAGAGAGGAGGCTGTGAGCGAGAGAGAGAGAGAGAGAAATATGGCTGGATGTGCACGTGTGCAAGAGAGAGGAGGCTGTGAGCGAGAGAGAGAGAGAGAAATATGCTGGATGTGCACGTGTGCAAGAGAGAGGAGGCTGTGAGCGAGAGAGAGAGAGAGAGAAATATGCTGGATGTGCACGTGTGCAAGAGAGAGGAGGCTGTGAGCGAGAGAGAGAGAGAGAGAAATATGCTGGATGTGCACGTGTGCAAGAGAGAGGAGGCTGTGAGCGAGAGAGAGAGAGAGAGAAATATGCTGGATGTGCACGTGTGCAAGAGAGAGGAGGCTGTGAGCGAGAGAGAGAGAGAGAAATATGCTGGATGTGCACGTGTGCAAGAGAGAGAGGCTGTGAGTGAGAGAGAGAGAGAAATATGCTGGATGTGCACGTGTGCAAGAGAGAGGAGGCTGTGAGCGAGAGAGAGAGAGAGAGAAATATGCTGGATGTGCACGTGTGCAAGAGAGAGGAGGCTGTGAGCGAGAGAGAGAGAGAGAAATATGCTGGATGTGCACGTGTGCAAGAGAGAGGAGGCTGTGAGCGAGAGAGAGAGAGAAATATGCTGGATGTGCACGTGTGCAAGAGAGAGGAGGCTGTGAGCGAGAGAGAGAGAGAGAAATATGCTGGATGTGCACGTGTGCAAGAGAGAGGAGGCTGTGAGTGAGAGAGAGAGAGAGAAATATGCTGGATGTGCACATGTGCAAGAGAGAGGAGCCTGTGAGCGAGAGAGAGAGAGAGAAATATGCTGGATGTGCACGTGTGCAAGAGAGAGGAGGCTGTGAGCGAGAGAGAGAGAGAGAAATATGCTGGATGTGCACGTGTGCAAGAGAGAGGAGGCTGTGAGTGAGAGAGAGAGAGAAATATGCTGGATGTGCACGTGTGCAAGAGAGAGGAGGCTGTGAGTGAGAGAGAGAAATATGCTGGATGTGCACGTGTGCAAGAGAGAGGAGCTTGTGAGCGAGTGAGAGAGAGAGAAATATGCTGGATGTGCACGTGTGCAAGAGAGAGGAGGCTGTGAGCGAGAGAGAGAGAGAGAGAAATATGCTGGATGTGCACGTGTGCAAGAGAGAGGAGGCTGTGAGCGAGAGAGAGAGAAATAGTGCTGGATGTGCAAGTGTGCAAGAGAGAGGAGGCTGTGAGCGAGAGAGAGAGAGAGAGAAATATGCTGGATGTGCACGTGTGCGTCTGGGAATGTCTATGGGTGTGTGAGAAGGAGACTGTCAGGTCGATACAGTTAAGTGTGCTCCGTCGGAGCGCACTGTCACCCTGCTCTGGTCTGGACGCGTGTTTTCCCTTTCCCCTTATTCAGTAAGGGGAGGAAAACACGCGGCCCACCCGCGGCACCTAATAGGGCCATCAACATGCAAATGCATGTTGATGGCCCTATTAGGTATGCCCGAGTGATCCAGTAAGTAAAATGTGCAGCCAAGCCGCACATTTTACTCTAAGAAATTAGCGCCGACCCAAAGGTCGGCGCTAATTTCTTCCGGCGCCAGGGAAGTGCACAGAAAAGCAGTAAAAACTGCTTTTCTGTGCAGCCTCCGACTTAATATCACAGCGATATTAATATCGCTGTGATATTAATATCGCTATCATAGCGATATTAATATCATAGCGCTCCGACGGAGCACACTTAACTGTATCGACCTGACAGTCTCCTTCTCACACACCCATAGACATTCCCAGACGCACACGTGCACATCCAGCATATTTCTCTCTCTCTCTCTCTCGCTCACAGCCTCCTCTCTCTTGCACACGTGCACATCCAGCATATTTCTCTCTCTCTCTCTCTCGCTCACAGCCTCCTCTCTCTTGCACACGTGCACATCCAGCATATTTCTCTCTCTCTCTCTCTCGCTCACAGCCTCCTCTCTCTTGCACACGTGCACATCCAGCATATTTCTCTCTCTCTCTCTCTCGCTCACAGCCGATATTAATATCATAGCGATATTAATATCGCTATGATATTAATATCATGGCGATATTAATATCGTAGCGATATTAAGTCGGAGGTCCCCAAAAGTAAAAAAAGTTTAAAAAAAAAAAAAAAATTTTGAATTCGGCCCGCGGCTGTCGGGCCGAAAACCGGACGCTCAATTTTGCCGACGTCCGGTTTCCGAGCCCGTGGCTGTCAGCGGGCTTGAGAACCGACGCCGGCAAAATTGAGCGTCGGCTGTCAAACCCGCTGACAGCCGCCGCTCCAGGCCAAAGGAGGCGCTAGGGACGCGCTAGTGTCCCTAGCGCCTCCTTTTCCTCGTTTGCACCGCGTCGCCTCATTTAAATACTGGATCGCTCGCACCGGCGAGGGGCCGGTGCGCGCGCCGGGAGAGCGGGCGTTTGTCCGCTCTCCCACGGACTTTACTAGATCGGGCTGTGTGTGGGTATCCGGCTAACCACGGGATAGCCAAATAGCTGTCCAAGACTTATCAGGCTAACAGCCCGATACAGTAAAGTCCGTGGGAGAGCGGACGAATGCCCGCTCTCCCGGCGCACGCACCGGCCCCTTGCCGGTGCGAGCGATCCAGTATTTAAATGAGGCGACGCGTTGCAAACGAGGAAAAGGAGGCGCTAGGGACACTAGCGCGTCCCTAGCGCCTCCTTTTTGTCAGGAGCGGCGGCTGTCAGCGGGTTTGACAGCCGACGCTCAATTTTGCCGGCGTCGGTTCTCGAGCCCGCTGACAGCCACGGGCTCGGAAACCGGACGCCGGCAAAATTGAGCGTCCGGTTTTCGGCCCGACAGCCGCGGGCCGAATTCAAAATTTTTTTTTTTTTTTTTTACTTTTTTTTACTTTTGGGGGACCTCCTACTTAATATCGCTATGATATTAAGTCGGAGGGTGCACAGAAAAGCAGTTTTTACTGCTTTTCTGTGCACTTCCCTGGCGCCGGAAGAAATTAGCGCCGACCTTTGGGCGGCGCTAATTTCTTAGAGTAAAATGTGCGGCTTGGCTGCACATTTTACTTACTGGATCGCTCGGGCATACCTAATAGGGCCATCAACATGCATTTGCATGCTGAGGGCGCTATTAGGTGCCGCGGGTGGGCCGCGTGTTTTCCTCCCCTTACTGAATAAGGGGTAAGGGAAAACACGCGTCCAGAGCAGGCTGACAGTGCGCTCCGACGGAGCACACTTTACTGTATCGAACTGTAAGTTAGCCAGAGAACTAGCTCCTCCCTGGAATGCACCGCCCCCTCACATATCCGGCTAAGCTAAGGGGCAGCTGGTCAGCACAGCTGAATTTTCAAATAGTGCAAGATAAGCCAACTAAGTCAGATGTTAACCGGTTAAGTGGTGCTAAACAAATCAGCCTCTGGCTGTTCATGAATATTAGCATCTATTTTCTTTATTGCAAAGGTTTGTAGTTGGAAGGGAAAGGAGGGGTGCTTGGGGGATCTAAGTGGGGAATTTTCTATGCTCATCTGCTCAAGAAAGTAGAAGATAAACAGAGGCAGGAAGAAATGAGGGAAATGAAGAAAACTGTCCTGGATAGGAAGTAACATCTCACAAGCAGTCATGCTGTATTTCTGGCAGCTGGGATATATCCTTACAGTGTGGACGGGAATAACTGAGCAGTGTCCTGGATAGGAAGTGATATCTCAAAAGCATTCATTGTGTATCACTGGCAGCTGGGATATATCCTTAGTGTGGACAGGAATCACTGGGCAGTGTCCTGGATAGGACGTGATATCTCACAAGCAGCTGTGCTATATGTCTGGAAGCTGGGATATATCCTTAGCGTGGACAGGAATAACTGAGCAGTGTCCTGGATAGGAAGTGATATCTCACATGCAGTCATATTGCATGGCTGGCAGCTGGGATATATCCTTTCAGTGTGGACAGGAATAACTGGGCAGTGACCTGGATAGGAAGTATCTCACAAGCAGTCATACTGCATGGCTGGCAGCTAGGTTAGATCCTTACAGTGTGGACAGGAATCACTGGGCAGTGTCCTGGATAGGAAGTGACATCCCACAAGCAGCCATACTGTATCGCTGGCAGCTGGGATATATCCTTACAGTGTGGACGGGAATAACTGTGTCATGTCCTGGATAGGAAGTGACATCTCACAAGCAGTCATACTGTATCTCTGGAAACTGGGATATATCCTTACAGTGTGGACAGGAACAACTGGGTAGTGTCCTGGATAGGAAGTGACATCTCACAAGCAGCCATGCTGTATCGCTGGCAGCTGGAATATATCCTTACAGTGTGGACAGGAATAACTGGGCAGTGACCTGGATAGGAAGTATCTCACAAGCAGTCATACTGCATGGCTGGCAGCTGGGATATATCCTTCAGTATGGACAGGAATAACTGGGCAGTGTCCTGAATAGGAAGTGATACCTCATAAGCAGCTGTGCTATATGGCTGAAAGTTGGGATATACCTTACAGCGTGGACAGGAATAACTGAGCAGTGTCCTGGAAAGGAAGTGACATCTCACAAACAGCTGTGCTATATGTCTGGAAGCTGGGATATATCCTTAGCGTGGACAGGAATAACTGAGCAGTGTCCTGGATAGGAAGTGATATCTCACAAGCAGTCACACTGTATGTCTGGAAGCTAAGTTAGATCCTTACAGTGTGGACAGGAATAACTGGGCAGCGTCCTGGATAGGAAGTGATATTTCACAAGCCTTCATGCTGTATCGCTGGCAGCTAGGTTAGATCCTTACAGTGTGGACAGGAATAACTGGGCAGTGTCCTGGATAGGAAGTGATATCTCAAAAGCATTCATTGTGTATCACTGGCAGCTGGGATATATCCTTAGTGTGGACAGGAATCACTGGGCATTGTCCTGGATAGGAAGTGATATCTCACAAGCAGCTGTGCTATTTGTCTGGAAGCTGGGATATATCCTTAGCGTGGACAGGAATAACTGAGCAGTGTCCTGCATAGGAAGTGATATCTCACATGCAGTCTTACTGCATGGCTGGCAGCTGGGATATATCCTTTCAGCGTGGACAGGAATAACTGGGCAGTGTCCTGGATAGGAAGTGATATCTCACATGCAGTCATGCTGTATCTCTGGCAGCTGGGATATATCCTTTCAGTGTGGACAGGAATAACTGGGCAGTGTCCTGTATAGGAAGTGATATTTATTTATTTATTTATTTTATTTAAAATATTTCTATACCGGACTTCATGAATGGGATTCATATCAGGCCGGTTTACATGGAACTAGGGGAAAAAGCAGAGTAACCAAACAAGAAGGCCGAAACAAGCAAAGTTACAATATAACAGGGGGACTGAACTTGGGAGCTAAATAGCTAGGAAAGGAGAGATAAGAAAAGAATTAACTACCTCACAAGATATCTCACAAGCAGTCATACTGCATGGCTGGCAGCTAGGTTAGATCCTTACAGTGTGGACAGGAATAACTGGGCAGCGTCCTGGATAGGAAGCGATATCTCACAAGCAGTCACACTGTATGGCTGGCAGCTAGGTTAGATCCTTACAGTGTGGACAGGAATAACTGGGCAGCGTCCTGGATAGGAAGTGATATCTCACAAGCAGTCATACTGCATGGCTGACAGCTGGGATATATCCTTACAGTGTGGACAGGAATAACTGGGCAGTCCTGGATAGGAAGTGATATCTCACAAGCAGTCATACTGCATGGCTGGCAGCTGGGATATATCCTTACAGTGTGGACAGGAATAACTGGGCAGTGTCCTGGATAGGAAGTGATATCTCACAAGCAGTCATACTGCATGGCTGACAGCTGGGATATATCCTTAGTGTGGACAGGAATAACTGGGCAGTGTCCTGGATAGGAAGTGATATCTCACAAGCATTCATACTGCATGGCTGACAGCTGGGATATATCCTTAGTGTGGACAGGAATAACTGGGCAGTGTCCTGGATAGGAAGTGATATCTCACAAGCAGTCATACTGCATGGCGGGCAGCTGGGTTACATCCTTACAGTATGGCAGGAATAACTGGGCAGTGTCCTGGATAGTAAGAGATATCTCATATGCAGTCATGCTGTATCTCTGGCAGCTGGGATATATCCTTACAGTATGGACAGGAATAACTGGGCATTGTCCTGGATAGGAAGTGATATCTCACATGCAGTCATACTGCATGGCTGGCAGCTGGGATATATCCTTACAGTGTGGACAGGAATAACTGGGCAGTGTCCTGGATAGGAAGTGATATCTCACAAGCAGTCATACTGCATGGCTGACAGCTGGGATATATCCTTACAGTGTGGACAGGAATAACTGGACAGTGTCCTGGATAGGAAGTGATATCTCACAAGCAGTCACACTGTATGGCTGGCAGCTAGGTTAGATCCTTACAGTGTGGACAGGAATAACTGGGCAGTGTCCTGGATAGGAAGTGATATCTCACAAGCAGTCACACTGCATGGCTGGCAGCTGGGATATATCCTTAGTGTGGACAGGAATAACTGGGCAGTGTCCTGGATAGGAAGTGATATCTCACAAGAAGTCAGGCTGTATCGCTGGCAGCTGGGATATATCCTTACAGTGTGGACAGGAATAACTGGGCAGTGTCCTGGATAGGAAGTGATATCTCACAAGCAGTCATACTGCATGGCTGGCAGCTGGGATATATCCTTACAGTGTGGACAGACAGAATGTGCACAGTAGTCTGTGTTAACATGCTAGCATCCAACAAGTACTAGAGGGAAACTTGACATGTGCGACCCAGAAGAATCTCGCAAATCATAGTTCAAGGTGCTGCTTTATCGTTTCAGATTGCGTAGAACTATATTTTAACATTACTTATTCTCAGAGTATTTTAAATCCTCTGAAGTCCCGTGGGAGTCACAGTCATTCTGACAATACTTGGAGTTACTCAATCATAATTTCAGTATTCAAATGTTTAAATGGGACAATCTTGAAAAAAAACATTGCATTGTGGGAATGCTGTAATACAATTTCCTAGCCACATCATCATCCCAAAGATGAAGATTACTTCTGCTTAAAAGAGAAAGTCTTGTTTTCTTTGTGCTTACCAGCCCCTGCTGGACCCTGCCAAGTCTTCATCAAGTAGCACAAACTCAGACGGCCCAAAGCAGTAAGGAAGAGAGGATGTGAGGATACTACAATCCTGAACCTTGACAGCTGGATATTCTAGAAACTAATTCACTCTAGAGAAACTGTTAGAAACCTCTTACTAAAACCATAAATAACTGAGTCACACTCACCCCCTAGGTAGGGGAAGCTGTAGTTGTATTACCCAAGCTCTATAAGTACCTGAGTCACACTTACTCCCTAGGTAGGGGAAGCTGTAGTTGTATTACCCAAGCTCTGTAAATAACTGAGTCACACTTACCCCCTAGGTAGGGGAAGCTGTAGTTGTATTAACCAAGCTCTGTAAATAACTGAGTCACACTCACCCCCTAGGTAGGGGAAGCTGTAGTTGTATTACCCAAGCTCTATAAGTACCTGAGTCACACTTACTCCCTAGGTAGGGGAAGCTGTAGTTGTATTACCCAAGCTCTGTAAATAACTGAGTCACACTTACCCCCTAGGTAGGGGAAGCTGTAGTTGTATGACCCAAGCTTGGTAAATAACTGTGTCACACTCACCCCCTAGGTAAGGGGAAGCTGTAGTTGTATGACCCAAGCTCTGTAGATAACTGAGTCACACTTACCCCCTAGGTAGGGGAAGCTGTAGTTGTATGACCCAAGCTCTATAAATAACTGAG
Organism: Rhinatrema bivittatum; assembly: GCF_901001135.1. Taxonomy (NCBI): domain Eukaryota; kingdom Metazoa; phylum Chordata; class Amphibia; order Gymnophiona; family Rhinatrematidae; genus Rhinatrema; species Rhinatrema bivittatum. The sequence goes on along the minus strand of NC_042619.1, from coordinate 6,017,528 downwards.
TCACACTTACCCCCTAGGTAGGGGAAGCTGTAGTTGTATTAGCCAAGCTCTGTAAATAACTGAGTCACACTTACCCCCTAGGTAGGGGAAGCTGTAGTTGTATTACCCAAGCTCTGTAAATAACTGAGTCACACTCACCCCCTAGGTAGGGGAAGCTGTAGTTGTATTACCCAAGCTCTGTAAATAACTGAGTCACACTTACTCCCCTAGGTAGGGGAAGCTGTAGTTGTATTACCCAAGCTCTGTAAATAACTGAGTCACACTTACGCCCTAGGTAGGGGAAGCTGTAGTTGTGTTACCCAAGCTCTGTAAATAACTGCGTCACACTCACCCCCTAGGTAGGGGAAGCTGTAGTTGTATTACCCAAGCTCTGTAAATAACTGAGTCACACTTACTCCCTAGGTAGGGGAAGCTGTAGTTGTATTACCCAAGCTCTGTAAATAACTGAGTCACACTTACCCCCTAGGTAGGGGAAGCTCTAGTTGTATGACCCAAGCTCTATAAATAACTGAGTCACACTTACTCCCTAGGTAGGGGAAGCTGTAGTTGTATTACCCAAGCTCTGTAAATAACTGAGTCACACTTACCCCCTAGGTAGGGGAAGCTGTAGTTGTATTACCCAAGCTCTGTAAATAACTGAGTCACACTCACCCCTAGGTAGGGGAAGCTGTAGTTGTATTACCCAAGCTCTGTAAATAACTGAGTCACACTTACCCCCTAGGTAGGGGAAGCTGTAGTTGTATTACCCAAGCTCTGTAAATAACTGAGTCACACTTACCCCCTAGGTAGGGGAAGCTATAGTTGTATTACCCAAGCTCTGTAAATAACTGAGTCACACTTACCCCCTAGGTAGGGGAAGCTGTAGTTGTATTACCCAAGCTCTATAAATAACTGAGTCACACTTACCCCCTAGGTAGGGGAAGCTGTAGTTGTATGACCCAAGCTCTGTAAATAACTGAGTCACACTTACCCCCTAGGTAGGGGAAGCTGTAGTTGTATGACCCAAGCTCTATAAATAACTGAGTCACACTTACTCCCTAGGTAGGGGAAGCTGTAGTTGAATTACCCAACCTCTGTAAATAATTGAGTCACACTTACTCCCTAGGTAGGGGAAGCTGTAGTTGTATTACCCAAGCTCTGTAAATAACTGCGTCACACTTACCCCCTAGGTAGGTGCAGTTGTAGTTGCTGCATCTCGTTTTTGTACTGGTCAGTACAAATGTGTGTTCATCCTTGTTGTAGTCCGTTACATTGAATATCTCGTAAGGGGGGATGAGCACCTCTTTCTCAGTTGTCAGTGCCGCCATGGATGCGATGCAGGCCCCAAGGCAGGTCTTTATTGTGAAGAAGGTGTCATTACCAAAAAACAAGGCCACGTCCTTTTTGAGGGAGGTGGATGTGAACTGCCCAAACCTGACTGTACTGCCTATTCCCATTGAGGGAGTAAAGTGGATGTTCTTAGTGCCCCTGTACACAGTCTGGCATCCTTCAAAACAATTTTTCTCTAAAAGCTGCAGGGCTCGTGTCAGGTAGTAGTGTTGGACTTTGTAAGGGAACCTCTCCATGTAGTCCTGCAGGGTGATGCCGACCCACCTGACGGCTTCATTCAGCCAGTAGTAGAAGGCTCCTGTGTACACCAGGATTGCTATCCCATGCTCATCCGTAAAGCCGGGCGGTAACGCGGGGATCGTGCCGTTCCTCTTCCTCTCCCCCCACATTTTCTCTGCTTTCTGCCAGGCTTCCTTAAATTTGCTGTCCTTGTTAAGCTCAGTTTCCAGCAGGCCCGTAGACAAGATCTTCTCGGCCATTCTGTCTTCACAGCCGCTGTATTGATCATCAAAGGACCATGGCGCCATGTTTAATTCTGCTTCCTTCATCTCGCATCGCACCTGAAAAACAAGCAATGGGTGTTCTGCTTTAAGAGTTTTTTATTTTCTTATTTTTATGGATGCATCAAAGTTCTTTCTGTGAAGGTCCATGCTGTCAGTTGTTTTGGCGCGGTGGGTAAGAGGACCAGCAATCCTTCATATCGGGGAAGAAGAGATAAGTGGTCTTGTGGTGGATCAGGCTCACCTTTTGGAGTCTGTGTAGAATTTTAACTTCTAGGTTAAATGCATCGTGAAACAGTTGGGGGAACCAGGGTTGGATACAAATCCATGGCTGAGGGTCCATTAGCATTTTAGGCTAGGGATCGTATTAGAGGCAGGGTCTGGGAGCAGCAGTGGCAGTGAGCCACTGTCAGGGGATTCAGTGAACCCCTGGGAGACTCGGCACATGCACGCTCAGGATCCATAAGCTAAACCTCCAGATGACCATCACTGGAGAAAAAAACAGTCTGGCGACAGCAGGTCCTGCCTCGCTACCAATGTCACTGCCCAGACTAAGAGAGAATAAGCGGACGTCTGCAAAAGAAGAAGCCATCCAAAGCAATCAAAAACCCTTTAACATTATCAAACCTCACAAAAGAAAGCGCCTTCTGGTAGGAGGCTCAGTGATTAGTGAAACTAATTTGGGATGTCTTTTCAAAGGCAACACAAAACTTAAATGTCTTCCAGGATCTTCAGCTGGTAGACAATGCAAACCAATTGTAGAGCAAAGTAAGGACCCTAACATCAATGTTATCATCCATATGGGGACCAACGACCTCAATAGAAACAGTATCCAAGCAGTACAGAAAGATTTCCAGTCTCTGGGAAGGAGAAGAAACCCATGGCAAAGAATATTTTTCTGAAACGGAGGGAAACGAAAGGATAATCCAGATAGAGAATTTCAATACATGACTCAAAACCTGGTGTAAAGAAAGTGGATCTGGATACATTGGAGGCTGGGATCGCATCTGGAGCACTTCAGGACTATACGGTAAGGATGACCTACAGGAAAGAAGATCCTAAGTGAGACATTCCGGCCATAGATCATGGGAGTGGTAGAAGAAGGAGGCCAATGAAATTGGAATGCGACCCGCAAGCAATAAGGCAATACAGGAAGCGCGAGGAGATACTAATGAAATCAATCAGCCGTACGATCCAGGCTTAAGCCAAAGAGCATAAAAAGTGGCTAGGAAGAGCATGAAACTAGCCCCTAGATTCATCAGCAGAAAGAGCACCCGTGATTAAAAAAAAGAAAAGGGGGGTCATTGCCACAAGGCATGATGCATTTATTGCACCTGTGCTTTTGTACGCTTCATGCACTGATTAATACACCATGGGCACATTACTGGGAAAAGGTTTCTCTCACATATGCCAGAGAGCGAGAGAGAGAGAGAGAGGGAGGGAGAGAGAGGGAGGGAGAGACAGAGAGAGACACTGACTTACATAGACACCAAAATGTCACTCTCTATTTATACCACTGTAAGAGAGGGCACTTTTAACTCGTAGTGGGGTTTGGGGGGGGGGGGGTAGTTTTACCTACACAGGAAACTTCAGATCACTGAAGATTTTCTGTCATTTCAGTTGGTGAAAGGTACAGGAGGAGATGATTTGTACAATGCACTCTCTTAGAGTTGCCAACGTTTCCTTGGAGCAGGACCGGACACTTGGATGGGGGGGGGGGGGGGGGCGGTGGGGTCAGGCTGGCCGCAGCTGCCCTTTTAAATCGAGCGTGGATTATTTTCCTAGGCAGATCCTGCCTGCCTGTCCCTGGGGCTCGGGTTCCTCTCTCCTCATCCTCCGCGGCTCCCAGGAGGACAGCGGGAAGCAGCGAGGAGTGCGGCACAGCTGAGGGACAGAGGAGGAGACTCAAACCCAGCACCCAAAGCAGGCAGGGGATTACAGCGCTGCCAGGCTGCCCCCGCTGATTGGCCCCCGGCCTTGCTCTGGCCGGGTTTCACAGTGTCCGGTTACCCTTGCAACCACACATTGTACAACGGCCTGCAAAACCGGGCTGTCCAGTCCAGAATCAGGCAGCTGGTGACCCTACACTCTCTGCCTAGCTTCAAAGCAGCTAGGTAGAGTAGGTAGAGAGTGCAACAAGTTAGGGAGAGAGTGCAACAAGCTCGGTAGAGAATGCAAATTACAAATCAACTCCTCTTGTACCTTTCATCAATTGAAATGACAGAAAATCTTCAGTGTTGTGAACTTTCCTGTTCGTACCTCCTACTGTGTATGTAAACCCCACTCCCAAAACTATCCCACGCCCCAAACCCCACTCCAAGTTAAAAGTGCCCTCTCTTACGTTGGTATAAATAGAGCATCAGTAGCATGGGATCTATCTAATGTTTGGGTACTTGCCAGGTACTTGTGGCCTGCTTTGGCCTCTGTTGGAAACAGGATGCTGGGCTTGATGGACCCTTGGTCTGAACGAGTATGACATGTTCTTATGTTCTACAGTGACATATTGATGTCTATGTAAAGCCTCTCTCTCTCTCTCTCATATGCAATAAGTGTTTTAGTGTGCCGGTTTTCCCGGCACACTAAAACACGATTTAAACGATATTTACAAACCTAAAACCGCGACGATCCGATTCCCTTCCCCCCCCAGCCAAAATCGATCGTTAAGACGATCGATGACACGATTCACATCTTTAGTCTCCATAGTCCAGTTTACTATCTTCTTTGTTTTATCTAGTTTTCATCTCATCGACTCTAAGATGATTTGTATTGAACTATCTTATAAGGTTAATGTTATGTTATGACCCGTTTTACTGTTAATAACCACCTCTCTTCTTTGTATCGCCCTGAGCGAACGTTACTGTTGCATTGTAAACCGTTGTGATATGTATATTTTACAGGAACATCGGTATAGAAAAGCAAAAAATAAAATAAATAAATAGGTTCACAGAGTGTCATAACTGGGATATGGCCATCCTGAGCTATAACTTGTGAAGGAAGAAGACAGAAAAGGGGGAGGAGTGGCACTTTATGTCAGAAACCATATCAATACAACCGAAATACAAGGGACATGGGATAGGGAAGAAGCGTTATGGGCTATTCTAAAACTAAACGATGGTTCTTCCATTTACATTGGTGTGATCTACAGGCCTCCAGCCCAAACTGAAGACCTGGATTGAGATCTGGTGAAAGACATCCAAAAGCTGAGAAAGAAAGAGAATGTTGATCATTGGAGATTTTAATCTGCTGGATGTGGATTGGCATATCCCTTTGGCAGAATCTGCAAGAAGTAGAGAGACAGTGAATGCACTCCAAACAAATGCTCAAACAAATGGTAATGGAAGCCATGAGTGAGAATGTGATACTCATCCAGGTGTTCACTAATAGGGATAAAGTCCGCGTAGCTGCCCATCTGAGCACCAGTGATCATCAGAAGGTATGGTTTGATATCTCAAATAAAATACAGAGGAGTCACAAGAAGACCCAACTTCTGAATTTTAAAAATATGGACTTTGACAAAACAGGGATGTATCTGGAGTAAGAATCAGAAGACTAGGAGAAAATGGGTGAGGTGGATCAACAGTTGCCAAATTAAAAGGAGCTATTACGAAGACAACAAATCTATATGTTAGAAAAGTAAACAAAGGAAGAGAAATAAGAAACCAATCTGGTTCTCAAAGGAGGTGGCTGACAAAATAAAGGCAAAAAGAACAGCGTTCTAGAAATATAAAGGATCCCAAAGGGAGGATCACAAGGAAGAATATCTGGTAGCACTGAGAGAGACAAAGAAAGAAATCAGGAAAGCAAAAGGTCAAGTTGATGAAAGTATTGCCATAGAGGTAAAGAGAGGTGACAAAAACATTTTTCAGATATGTCAGAAAGAAGGAAGTTCCATAATGGCATAGTGAAATTGAAAGGAGATGAGGAGAAACATGTAGAGGGAGATGAAGAAATGGCAGAAATATTAAAGAAATACTTCAGTTTGGGTGTTCCCTAAAGAAGACCCTGGAGAAGGACCATCCCTAGTTAACAAGAAACTGGAGGAGAGGGGGAAGTAGACGAAACTCCATTTACAGAAGAGAATGTATGGGAAGAACTGGGGAAAACTGAAAGTGGACAAAGCCATGGGGCCTGATGAGGTTCATCCCAGGATACTGAGGGAGCTCAGAGATGTGCTGGCGGCTCCGCTGTGTGACTTGTTCAATAGATCCCTAGAAACGGGAGTGGTGCCGAGTGATTGGAGAAGAGCGGTGGTGGTCCCGCTTCACAAGAGTGGGAGCAGAGAGGAGGCTGGAAACTACAGGCCGGTTAGCCTAGGAAAATTAATGAAGACTGATGAAAGAAAGGATAGTGAGCTATCTACAATCCAGTAAGTTGCTGGTCCAAAGGCAGCATGGATTCACCAGGGGAAGCTCCTGTCAGACAGACCTGATTGATTTGGTGGCTAGAGAATTGGATTGAGGAAGAGCGCTCGATGTGATCTACTTGGATTTCAGCAAAGCTTTTGATACGGTCCCACATAGGAGACTCATGAACAAAATGAGGAGCTTAAGAGTGTGCATCAAGGTAGTGGTGGCATGGATTACAAACTGGTTGACTGACAAGAGATATCATGTAATGGTAAATGGAAACTACCCTGAAGAGAGAGCGGTGATGAGCGGAGTGCCACAAGGATCGGTGCTGGGACTGGTCCTGTTCAATATCTTTGTGAGTGACATTGCAGAAAGGATAGAAGGTAAGGTTTGTCTATTTGTGGATGATATTAAGATCTGCAACAGAGTGGACACGCCGGAAGGAATGAGAGAGTGAAAAGTGATTTAAGAAAGCTTGAAGAGTGGCTGAAGATTTGGTAGCTGGGATTCAATGCTAAAAAGTGCAGTCATGCATCTGGGGTGCAGCAATCCAAAAGAGCTGTATGTGATGGGGTGCAAAAGACTGATGTGCACAGACCAGATAGATCTTGGGGAAATAGTGGCTGATGATCTTGATGATGGTGAAACAATGTGACAAGGCGATAGCTAAGCCAGAAGAATGCTGGGCTGCATAGAGAGAGGAATAACCAGTAAGAAAAAGGAGGTGGTGATGTCCTTGGTGAGGCCTCACCTGGAGTACTGTGTTCAGTTTAGAGAACGTATCTCAAATAGGATAGAGACAAGATGGAGGCGGGTCCAGAGAAGAGCGACCAAAATGATGTGGGGTCTGTATCGGAAAGCTTATGAGGAGAGGCTGAAGGACCTGAATACGTACACCCTGGAGGAGAGGAGATGCAGGGGAGATAGGATACAGACCTTCAGATACCGGAAAGGTTTAATGATGCACAATTATCAAAAGCTTTTCCATTGGAAAGAAATCAGTAGAACCAGGGGGTCATGAAATGAAACTTCAGGGAGGAAGACTCAGAACCAACGTCAGGAAATATTTCTTCACAGAGAGGATGGTGGATGCCTGGAACGCCCTTCCAGAGGAGGTGGTGAAATCAGAACGGTTGATGAAAGATTTCAAAGGGGCGTGGGATAAACCCTGGGGATCCCTAAAGGTTAGAGGATGGGAATGAAGAGAAGAGGGCATGGGGTAACTTGCTGGTGTGGTGGTTACTACCCTTAACCAATAAACCTTCATAGAGTTTGATGCAGCTGCAACATTACTCTCCGCTTCAATGGAGGGGGAAATGGGAGTTGAATTCAGACGACAATAAACAAGGCCCCAACCTTTACGGTTTAAGGAAGAGGCAGAAAACTCTGCTGAAGGACTGAGACAGTCAAGAATGCTCCATCTAAGATTTACGAGGGACCACCGACACACCTCCCCCAGCCAGGCCTGCTGCAGCTGTTACATGGAGCCGGCAGCTCCCACAGACTTCAGAGTCAGTGGGATTCAAATTGTAAAACAGCTTAAGTACATCTGATGAGGAGAAAGGTGTTGACAGTCCCCTATGCATCTTAGAGGGAATATTGGTAAACTGGCAAAACCTGGGATGGAGATATCCCACTGGTAGATGCAGGTGAGCAAGAGAGGATGCAGGCCTGGAGAACGAGTGAGAGAGAAAGGGAGGGAGGGAGGGAGGATCTAAAACTCCCATAATGCCTGGTGCTTGAGGCCTCGTATGCGGCCCTGAGTGGTTGGGGTGATAAAAAGAAGGATGTGTGAGAAGGGGAAACCCAGGGCCTGCTTCCAACCCAAGGATGTTCAGAAACCGAGCTACACTGAGGGAGGTCTGTGCGAGGAATACGAAAGATATGTTTGGACTCTGTTGAGGACGCCTGAATGCTACTGGAGGATGAGGACGTCCCAACATTTTTCTGTCTGTCTCCACAGTGCTGCACCTGCCGCTCTTCCTCTGACTGGACGGACATGCGGACATACAGAGCCAGTGTGGGGATGATGCTGTTGCCTTGATCTGGGAAGGGGTGATTGGGGGTGGGATAGTGAGGAAAGAGAGAGCGAGCATGACAGTGGGGGAGGACTGAGTGTGTGATGGAATGGAGGGGGCAGAGAGAGTATGAGAGGAAATTAGAGAGGGTGAGAGAGCAGCAGGGGGCAGTGTGAGAAGGGATGACAGGTTGGAGGGGAGAGAAAAGGCAGCAGAGGGCCAGAGCAGGAGAGAGAGAAGGTGATGGGGTGGACAGCATGCATGCTGGGGGATGGAGGGTGATGGGTGTAATGAAGAGAACAGAGGGGGAGGAGCTGAGTAACTGAAGGTGTCAGAGAATGAGGAGCAGAAGCCAGGATTACAGTGAGAGTCAGATAAGATTCAGGACGGGAGGGAGGAACCCAGAAACCCCTTCCATAGCTTCTAGGGGACGGGAAGTGGGAGATCCCGCAGGGAGATGGAAGCAAAAAGCTGTCCCTGCTGAATCACCAGGGGTCCTGCAGCCAGGTACAGAAGCTCGTTGCTTCTTATGCAGGTACGAGCAGAGTTGTTTTTGGTTGAATTTGCTGTTTGTTTTCTTGCACAGGTTTTGGAGGACCTTCTGAAGGACGGGACAGCAGAATGTAAATGAATGAAACGAATCCCTGCAATAGCCAGGCTGCAGGCTAAGCCAGGCCACATACCACAAGGAGCCCACAATCACCCCCATGGGAGAGGGGATGCAGCTCACGAAGACAGAGCAGACATTAAATGCAGGAATCAACTCAGAGAGGCACAAAATCGAGCTGACCTCCATGGGGGAGCACTTTCCGGAAAGGGACGGCCACACGCGTGTGCACGGTGGCGTATCGTCTGGCTGTGGGCCTGGACCGAGGAGGCAAGGAAATCAGCCCAAGGAGCTCAACCAAGGTCAGTCAGCGGAGAAAGACGGCTCCTACCCAGAGAGCAGGGGCCGCTGCCGTACAGGTCTGCAGGAAGACGGCCAGAAGATCTACCCCCAGGCTCATCAACTCATCCTTCACTGTCACAAAAGTCCGAGGGTCAACGGAGCCGAATTCTTGGCTTCGGCAGAAAACTTTCCGTTACACTCAAATACAAAGCAACCTGCAAGAATGATCAGTCATGCACTGACAGTCCTGGAGAGCAAGACGCAGGATCTACCCCTGCGAAAAAGTGGCAGCAAGGCAGACAGAACCTGGGCAGGACTAAATCAGAAAGAAGTTAGAAGCAAGACAAACCAGAACCAAGCTGGAGCACGGTGAAGCAATGGAGGAGAGCGCCCATATAATGACATTTATGAGGTTCGTGCCCTAGACCTGAGTTTTCATTTTGGTAGGGATTCACTCCCTCCTTCCTCACAGGCCAGGATTTCTCTCCGTCCATTTTGCCTGAAGTCCTTACCTGCAGACTGGTCCTTATACACAGGGATCAGACTGGGGCTGTCCCTGCAGGGAGTGTGAGGGGATAGGATAGGAGAGATAATTACCTGAGGGATTTCCAGCAGGATCACAGCCCAGAGAGAGGCGCAGGCAGTCACAAGAGACCTCCTTACCTGCAGATGGTCCTTATACACAGGATCAGACTGGGGCTGTCCCTGCAGGGAGTGTGAGGGATAGGATAGGAGAGATAATTACCTGAGGGATTTCCAGCAGGATCACAGCCCAGAGAGAGGCGCAGGCAGTCACAAGAGACCTCCTTACCTGTAGACTGGTCCTTATACACAGGGATCAGACTGGGGCTGTCCCTGCAGGGAGTGTGAGGGGATAGGATAGGAGAGATAATTACCTGAGGGATTTCCAGCAGGATCACGGCCCAGAGAAAGGCGCAGGCAGTCACAAGAGACCTCCTTACCTGCAGACTGGTCCTTATACACAGGGATCAGACTGGGGCTGTCCCTGCAGGGAGTGGGAGGGGATAGGATAGGAGAGATAATTACCTGAGGGATTTCCAGCAGGATCACAGCCCAGAGAGAGGCGCAGGCAGTCACAAGAGACCTCCTTACCTGCAGACTGGTCCTTATACACAGGGATCAGACTGGGGCTGTCCCTGCAGGGAGTGGGAGGGGATAGGATAGGAGAGATAATTACCTGAGGGATTTCCAGCAGGATCACGGCCCAAAGAGAGGCGCAGGCAGTCACAAGAGACCTCCTTACCTGCAGACTGGTCCTTATACACAGGGATCAGACTGGGGCTGTCCCTGCAGGGAGTGTGAGGGGATAGGATAGGAGAGATAATTACCTGAGGGATTTCCAGCAGGATCACGGCCCAGAGAGAGGCGCAGGCAGTCACAAGAGACCTCCTTACCTGCAGACTGGTCCTTATACACAGGGATCAGGACTGGGCTGTCCCTGCAGGGAGTGGGAGGGGATAGGATAGGAGAGATAATTACCTGAGGGATTTCCAGCAGGATCGCAGGCCAGAGAGAGGCGCAGGCAGTCACAAGACACCTCCTTACCTGCAGACTGGTCCTTATACACAGGGATCAGACTGGGGCTGTCCCTGCAGGGAGTGGGAGGGGATAGGATAGGAGAGATACTTACCTGAGGGATTTCCTAGCAGGATCACAGCCCAGAGAGAGGCGCAGGCAGGTCACAAGAGACCTCCTTACCTGTAGACTGGTCCTTATACACAGGGATCAGACTGGGGCTGTCCCTGCAGGGAATGTGAGGGGATAGGATAGGAGAGATAATTACCTGAGGGATTTCCAGCAGGATCACAGCCCAGAGAGAGGCACAGGCAGTCACAGAGACCTCCTTACCTGCACACTGGTCCTTATACACAGGGATCAGACTGGGGCTGTCCCTGCAGGGAGTGTGAGGGGATAGGATAGGAGAGATAATTACCTGAGGGATTTCCAGCAGGATCACAGCCCAGAGAGAGGCGCAGGCAGTCACAAGAGACCTCCTTACCTGCAGACTGGTCCTTATACACAGGGATCAGACTGGGGCTGTCCCTGCAGGAGTGTGAGGGGATAGGATAGGAGAATAATTACCTGAGGGATTTCCAGCAGGATCGCAGCCCAGAGAGAGGCGCAGGCAGTCACAGAGACCTCCTTACCTGCAGACTGGTCCTTATACACAGGGATCAGACTGGGGCTGTCCCTGCAGGGAGTGTGAGGGGATAGGATAGGAGAGATAATTACCTGAGGGATTTCCAGCAGGATCACGGCCCAGAGAGAGGCGCAGGCAGTCACAAGAGACCTCCTTACTTGCAGACTGGTCCTTATACACAGGGATCAGACTGGGGCTGTCCCTGCAGGGAGGTGGGAGGGGATAGGATAGGAGAGATAATTACCTGAGGGATTTCCAGCAGGATCGGCCCAGAGAGAGGCGCAGGCAGTCACAAGAGACCTCCTTACCTGCAGACTGGTCCTTATACACAGGGATCAGACTGGGGCTGTCCCTGCAGGGAGTGTGAGGGGATAGGATAGGAGAGATAATTACCTGAGGGATTTCTAGCAGGATCGCGGCCCAGAGAGAGGCGCAGGCAGTCACAAGAGACCTCCTTACCTGCAGACTGGTCCTTATACACAGGGATCAGACTACGGCTGTCCCTGCAGGGAGTGTGAGGGGATAGGATAGGAGAGATAATTACCTGAGGGATTTCCAGCAGGATCGCAGGCCAGAGAGAGGCGCAGGCAGTCACAAGAGACCTCCTTACCTGCAGACTGGTCCTTATACACAGGGATCAGACTGGGGCTGTCCCTGCAGGGAGTGTGAGGGGATAGGATAGGAGAGATAATTACCTGAGGGATTTCCAGCAGGATCGCAGCCCAGAGAGAGGCGCAGGCAGTCACAAGAGACCTCCTTACCTGCAGACTGGTCCTTATACACAGGGATCAGACTGGGGCTGTCCCTGCAGGGAGTGGGAGGGCATAGGATAGGAGAGATAATTAGCCTGAGGGATTTCAGCAGGATCGCAGGCCAGAGAGAGGCGCAGGCAGTCACAAGAGACCTCCTTACCTGCAGACTGGTCCTTATACACAGGGATCAGACTGGGCTGTCCCTGCAGGGAGTGTGAGGGGATAGGATAGGAGAAATAATTACCTGAGGGATTTCCAGCAGGATCGCGGCCCAGAGAGAGGCGCAGGCAGTCACAAGAGACCTCCTTACCTGCAGACTGGTCCTTATACACAGGGATCAGACTGGGGCTGTCCCTGCAGGGAGTGGGAGGGCATAGGATAGGAGAGATAATTACCTGAGGGATTTCCAGCAGGATCGCAGCCCAGAGAGAGGCGCAGGCAGTCACAAGAGACCTCCTTACCTGCAGACTGGTCCTTATACACAGGGATCAGACTGGGGCTGTCCCTGCAGGGAGTGGGAGGGCATAGGATAGGAGAGATAATTACCTGAGGGATTTCCAGCAGGATCGCAGGCCAGAGAGAGGCGCAGGCAGTCACAAGAGACCTCCTTACCTGCAGACTGGTCCTTATACACAGGGATCAGACTGGGGCTGTCCCTGCAGGGAGTGGGAGGGGATAGGATAGGAGAGATAATTACCTGAGGGATTTCTAGCAGGATCGCAGCCCAGAGAGAGGCGCAGGCAGTCACAAGAGACCTCCTTACCTGCAGACTGGTCCTTATACACAGGGATCAGACTGCGGCTGTCCCTGCAGGGAGTGTGAGGGGATAGGATAGGAGAGATAATTACCTGAGGGATTTCCAGCAGGATCGCAGGCCAGAGAGAGGCGCAGTCAGTCACAAGAGACCTCCTTACCTGCAGACTGGTCCTTATACACAGGGATCAGACTGGGGCTGTCCCTGCAGGGAGTGTGAGGGGATAGGATAGGAGAGATAATTACCTGAGGGATTTCCAGCAGGATCGCAGGCCAGAGAGAGGCGCAGGCAGTCACAAGAGACCTCCTTACCTGCAGACTGGTCCTTATACACAGGGATCAGACTGGGGCTGTCCCTGCAGGGAGTGTGAGGGGATAGGATAGGAGAGATAATTACCTGAGGGATTTCCAGCAGGATCGCGGCCCAGAGAGAGGGCGCAGGCAGTCACAAGAGGCCTCCTTACCTGCAGACTGGTCCTTATACACAGGGATCAGACTGGGGCTGTCCCTGCAGGGAGTGGGAGGGGATAGGATAGGAGAGATAATTACCTGAGGGATTTCCAGCAGGATTGCAGGCCAGAGAGAGGCGCAGGCAGTCACAAGAGACCTCCTTACCTGCAGACTGGTCCTTATACACAGGGATCAGACTGGGGCTGTCCCTGCAGGGAGTGTGAGGGGATAGGATAGGAGAGATAATTACCTGAGGGATTTCCAGCAGGTTCGCAGCCCAGAGAGAGGCGCAGGCAGTCACAAGAGACCTCCTTACCTGCAGACTGATCCTTATACACAGGGATCAGACTGGGGCTGTCCCTGCAGGGAGTATGAGGGGATAGGATAGGAGAGATAATTACCTGAGGGATTTCCAGCAGGATCGCGGCCCAGAGAGAGGCGCAGGCAGTCACAAGAGACCTCCTTTGCAGACTGGTCCTTATACACAGGGATCAGACTGGGGCTGTCCCTGCAGGGAGTGGGAGGGGATAGGATAGGAGAGATAATTACCTGAGAGATTTCCAGCCGGATCACAGGCCAGAGAGAGCGCGCAGGCGTCACAAGAGACCTCCTTACCTGCAGACTGGTCCTTATACACAGGGATCAGACTGGGGCTGTCCCTGCAGGGAGTGGGAGGGGATAGGATAGGAGAGATAATTACCTGAGGGATTTCCAGCAGGATCATGGCCCAGAGAGAGGCACAGGCAGTCACAAGAGACCTCATCCTCCTGATCAGAGACAGCTGCGTGAAGAAATTAGCCTGTTAGTAGCCCTCACTGACAAGGTTCAAACATTTTTCCAGAGCATGAAGGGAAAATGCATTTTCTGCCAGGAAAAGGGATAATTTGCTGAAGGAGGTGGACTCAGGAGCAACAGAGAAATATATTTCTTTGAAGAAAGGGTAATGGAGATGCATAAACGTTAAACAGTCAAAAGAATTAAGAAAACATGGATGAGACAGAGAAGGTGTCCCATAGTGGGGACCGAGATCATTAGGCTGTGATGCTTAGCAGAGAAGCAGGCAGAGTAAACTAGCAATGTTTACTTCTCCATCAATCTCAAAGTATCTATGGTGCATACATCAGACAGTCAGTCAAGACTGAACAAGAAAAGATCCTACCATACTCCCGAGTGCAAGCAGATTCCCATCCAAGCACAGTAAAAATCAGACTGGAAAAGTATTTCATAAGCTATCCTGCTCAGCTTGGGTCCTTCCACTACATACACAGTACGGACAATATTCAGAGACATTTCCCCAAGCCAGCATGGATATAACCTGCTTAGCTCTATAACTTTACTGTAAAATATATCTAGTGTCATTGTTCCCACTCCAGGGTACATAAAACCTGTGTGGATCTGTAACTTTACTGAAAAAGCAATCCAGAGTCATTTAAGTCATTTAAGGAAGCTGGAAGAGTGGTCGAAGATATGGCAGCTGAAATTCAATGCCAAGAAGTGCAGAGTCATGCATATGGGGAGTGGAAATCCGAATGAACTGTATTCGATGGGGGGGGAAAGGCTGATGTGCACGGAGCAGGAGAGGGACCTTGGGGTGATGGTGTCTAATGATGTGAAGTCTGCGAAACAATGCGACAACGGCGATAGCTAAAGCCAGAAGAATGCTGGGCTGCATAGAGAGAGGAATATCGAGTAGAAAAGGGACGTGATTATCCCCTTGTACAGGTCCTTGGTGAGGCCTCACCTGGAGTACTGTGTTCAGTTCTGGGAGGACCGTATCTACAAAAAGACAAAGACAGATGGAAGCGGTACAGAGAAGGGCGACCAGGAAGGTGGAGGGTCTCATCGATGTCATACGAGGAGAGATTGAAGGATCTAAATATGTACTCCCTGGAGGAAAGGAGGAGCAGGGGTGATATGATACAGACCTTCAGATACTTGAAAAACTTTAACGATCCAAAGACAACGACAAACCTTTTCCGTCAGAAAAAAAAATCAGCAGAACCAGAGGTCACGAGCTGAGGCTCCAGGGAGGAAGACTAAGAACCAATGTCAGGAAGTATTTCTTCACGGAGAGAGTGGTGGATGCCTGGAATGCCCTTCCGGAGGAAGTGGTGAAGTCTAAAACTGTGAAGGACTTCAAAGGGGCGTGGGATAAACACTGTGGATCCATCAGGTCCAGAGGACACGTATAAAAGAGCAGGTAGCAAAACACTGCACGGAGCGGCAGTAGCCACAGAGGCATTCACGGAGCGGGGATGCCAGTGGCCAGTGGTAGGTGTTCCACCTTCACGGAGCGGAAGGATGGAGGGCTGTCATCTCCCAATTAATAAAAAAAACAAAAAACAAACAGGGATGGGATGGGATCCATCAGGTCTAGAGGACGCATATAGTAAAATACTGCACGGAGCGGCAGTAGCCACAAGAGGCATTCACGAAGCAGGATGCCAGTGGCCAGTGGTAGGTGTCCACCTTCACAGAGCGGAAGGATGGAGGGACTGTCATCTCCAATTAAATAAATAATAAAAAAACAAAACACGGGATGGGATCCATCAGGTCTAGAGGACACATAAAAAGGCAGGGTAGTAAAAATACTGCACGGAGCGGCAGTAGCCACAGAGGCATTCACGGAGCGGATGCCCAGTGGCCAGTGGTAGGTTGTCCATATAAGAGCAGGTAGTAAAACACTGCACGGAGCGGCAGTAGCCACAGAGGCATTCACGGAGCGGGGATGCCAGTGGCCAGTGGTAGGTGTCCACCTTCACGAGTAGAAGGATGAAGGGGCATCCATCTCCCCATTAAAAAAAAAAAAAAAGAAAAAAACAGGGATGGGTTCATGGGGCTATAGGTATTACCAATTATTAGGCTTTTCAATATTTGATGATAGTTAATGTGACTTTCAAGGCATGCTTCACTTTCAAATGCATATCCTAGCATAGCTCCCTGCTTTCAACGACAGGGGAGAAGAAAAAACTAATACTTCACACATATCCAGCATTGCCCTCTGCTTCATTGGCAGAGAGCTATGCTGCCGCTTACCCAACTAATCCAAACTTAATATTTCACTTGGAAGCAGCTCCATCACTGCTCTCTACATTAATAGTGGGGGTGAAAAGGGAATTAGAACATAAGGTTTACTAAGAGCCAAGAGAAACAGTTAAGTATGAGAAAAAATAAGTGTAAGGCTTGCTGGGCAGACTGGATGGACCGGTTGGTCTTCTTCTGCCGTCATTTCTATGTTTCTATGTTCCCACTCCAGGATACATAAAACCTGTATGGATCTGTAAACTTTACTGTAAAATCAGTCCAGAGACATTGTCCCCACTCCAGGATACATAAAACCTGTGTGGATCTGTAACTTTACTGTAAAATCAGTCCAGAGACATTGTCCCCACTCCAGGGTACATAAAACCTGTGTGGATCTGTAACTTTACTGTAAAATCAGTCCAGAGTCATTGTTCCCACTCCAGGGTACATAAAACCTGTATGGATCTGTAACTTTACTGTAAAATCAGTCAGAATCATTGTCCCCACTCCAGGGTACATAAAACCTGTATGGATCTGTAACTTTACTGTAAAATCAGTCCAGAATCATTGTTCCCACTCCAGGATACATAAAACCAGTGTGGATCTGTAACTTTACTGTAAAATCAGTTCAGAGTCATTGTCCCCACTCCAGGGTACATAAAACCTGTATGGATCTGTAACTTTACTGTAAAATCAGTCCAGAATCATTGTTCCCACTCCAGGATACATAAAACCTGTTTGGATCTGTAACTTTACTGTAAAATCAGCCCAGAATCATTGTTCCCACTCCAGGATACATAAAACCTGTATGGATCTGTAACTTTACTGTAAAATCAGCCCAGAATCATTGTCCCCACCTCAGGGTACATAAAACCTGTATGGATCTGTAACTTTACTGTAAAATCAGCCCAGAATCAGTTCCCCACTCCAGGATACATAAAACCTGTTGGATCTGTAACTTTACTATAAAATCAGCCCAGAATCATTGTTCCCACTCCAGGATACATAAAACCTGTATGGATCTGTAACTTTACTGTAAATCAGCCCAGAATCAGTTCCCACTCCAGGATACATAAAACTTGTTTGGATCTGTAACTTTACTGTAAAATCAAGCCCAGAATCATTGTTCCCACTCCAGGATACATAAAACCTGTTTGGATCTGTAACTTTACTGTAAAATCAGTTCAGAATCATTGTTCCCACTCCAGGGTACATAAAACCTGTGTGAATCTGTAACTTTACTGTAAAATCAGTTCAGAATCATTGTTCCCCACTCCAGGGTACATAAAACCTGTGTGAATCTGTAACTTTACTGTAAAATCAGTTCAGAGTCATTGTTCCCACTCCAGGGTACATAAAACCTGCGTGGATCTGTAACTTTACTGTAAAATCAGTTCAGAGTCATTGTTCCCACTCCAGGGTACATAAACCTGTTGGATCTGTAACTTTACTGTAAAATCAGTTCAGAGTTATTGTTCCCACTCCAGGGTACATAAAACCTGTGTGGATCTGTAACTTTACTGTAAAATCAGCCCAGAATCATTGTTTCCCACTCCAGGATACATAAAACCTGTTTGGATCTGTAACTTTACTGTAAATGAGTCCAGAGTCATTGTTCCCACTCCAGGGTACATAAAACCTGCGTGGATCTGTAACTTTACTGTAAAATCAGTTCAGAGACATTGTTCCCACTCCAGGGTACACAAACCCTGTGTGGATCTGTAACTTTACTGTAAAATCAGTTCAGAGTCATTGTTCCCACTCCAGGCTACATAAAACCTCTGGATCTGAACTATACTGACAAAATCAATCCAGAATCATTGGTCCCACCCCAGGGTACATAAAACCTGTGTGGAGCTATATCTTACTGAAAAATCAGTCCAGAGTCATTGTTTCCACTCCAGGGTACATAATTTTACTGAAAAATCAATCCAGAATCATTGTTCCGACTCCAGGGTATATAAACCTGTGTGGACCTGTAAACTTTACTGAAAAATCAATCCAGAATCATTGTTCCGACTCCAGGGTATATAAAACCTATGTGGATCTGTAACTTTACTGAAAAATCAGTCCAGAATCATTGTTCCCACTCCAGGGTACATAAACCTGTGTGTATCTGTAACTTTACTGAAAAAATCAATCCAGAGTCATTCTTCCCAGTCCAGCTACATAAAACCTCTGGATCTGTAACTTTACTGAAAAAATCAATCCAGAATCATTGTTCCCACTCCAGAGTACATAAAACCTGTGTGGATCTGTAACTTTACTGAAAAATCAGTCCAGAATCATTGTTCCCACTCCAGGGTACATAAAACCTGTGTGTATCTGTAACTTTACTGAAAAATCAATCCAGAGTCATTCTTCCCAGTCCAGCTACATAAAACCTCTGGATCTGTAACTTTACTGAAAAATCAATCCAGAATCATTGTTCCCACTCCAGGGTACATAAAACCTGTGTGGATCTGTAACTTTTCTGGAAAAAGCAGTCCAGAGTCATTCTTCCCACTCCAGGGTACATAAAACCTGTGTGGATCTGTAACTTTACTGAAAAATCAATCCAGAATCATTGTTCCCACTCCAGAGTACATAAAACCTGTGTGGATCTGTAACTTTATTGTAAAATCAGTCCAGAGTCATTGTCCCCACTCCAGGGTACATAAAACCTGTGTGGATCTATAACTTTACTGAAAATTCAGTCCAGAATCATTGCTCCCACTCCAGTGTTACGATCCCGGTCACTAGCCTAGTGACCGGGCTCTTACCTTCCTCCGTGGCGCCGCGAACCGCCGGGTTTCTGGCCTCCAGGGCCGCATGGCAGCGGCGTCTCCTCGTGGAGACGTCGTCAGAAACTCCTCCCCCCCAGCCCTGGTACGCGCGCGCGCGAAGAGCCGTGTTTTAAGGCGTCTGCACCCGGATGTGCAGACACGCCTCTTTTGACGTCAGCTGATTGAGCAGGGGATTTAAGCCGGGACTTTTGAAGTTGCAATTCGCCTTGCAACGAGGTTTCTCTTCGGAGTGCTAGTTGCCATCGTTCATCTGCCTGCCTGGTTCCTGACTTCAGCCTGCCTGACTCTGGTATCGTTTATCTGCCTGCCTGGTTCCTGACTTCTGCCTGCCTGACTCTGGTATCGTTTATCTGCCTGCCTGGTTCCTGACTTCTGCCTGCCTGACTCTGGTATCGTTTATCTGCCTGCCTGGTTCCTGACTTCTGCCTGCCTGACTCCGGTATCGTTTGCCAGCCTGGTTCCTGATCTCTGCCTGCCTGACTCCGCTCTCTGCCTGCTTGTACCCCGGTTCGTATCGCTTCCTTGGATTCTTCTGTTATCACCTAAGACCCAGCGGTCCGGGTCCCTACAGGCTCCTCCTGGGGGGGATCTCGGGCTTCCAGGGCGAAGACTCCTAAGCCCTAGTGACCCGGGCCTCCACAGCTCCTCTGGAGGGGTCACGGGTTCCCAGGTGAAGATTCATCGTTTCATCTAGTCTGCCTCCCGTCCGTCTCCCTCCGGCGGTCGGCCTAAGGATCCACTTCCGGATTGGTCAATCACAACAGTTTGCAAGGCCATGGATCCGGCAGATCTCGCTGGGCTTCAGGCCATTCCTGGGTTGGCACAACGCCTGGTGCAGCAGCAACAGGTGTTGGATTCGTTAGTAGCCACGGTTGAGCGCATGGCTACTCGAATGGACAATGAACCTCCTGGACAGGCTCCGCCTCCGGTTCCGGCTCCAGTAGTCACATTCCAGACTCAGACCCAGCTGCCTGCTCCTTCTCGTTATGCTGGGGATGCCAAAGCTTGTCGTGGTTTTCTCAATCAGTGCTATGTGCGGTTCGCTCTACTTCCCAATCAGTTTCCTACTGATGCAGTCAAGGTGGCGTACATTTTCTCCCTGCTGGATGACAAGGCGCTGAATTGGGCATCTCCTATGTGGGAGAAGAATGATGCCGCTCTCTCGAGTCTGGACCTCTTTGTGGCTGAGTTCAGAGCCGCGTTCGATGAGCCTGCTCGCCAAACTTCAGCGACTTCGGAGCTCTTGCAAATTCGCCAAGGACCACGTACACTGGCAGAGTACGCTCTGGAGTTCCGCACCCTGGCGCTTGAGGTGGGGTGGCGAGATGATGCCCTTCGGGGGATTTTTCTTGAAGGTCTAAGCAGGCCGGATTAAAGACATTCTTGCTGCCAGAGAGCTCCCTGAAGATCTCAATGCTCTCATAGAGCTTGCTGGACGCATTGATCAGCGGTTGCAACAGCGGGCTAGAGAGGTACGCCCACTACGGCGCATGTCGCCACTAGCGCCGGTCTCATCTAGACCTCTTGCCTCTGTTCCCCGGTCTACGGGGGCTACCGCAACACCATCTTCTGATGAGCCAATGCAGCTGGGAGGAACTACCCTGACTGAGGAGAAGCGCCGCCGCAGGACACAAGGTCTGTGTTTGTATTGCGGCGGGAAAGGACATTTCCTGTCTAATTGCAAAGAACGGCCGGGGGAAACGCCCACGCCTAGGAGTAAGGGAGGAGTGTCCCCTGGGCTGTTTGAACGCTGCTCCTCAATGTACGGTACCGGTAACTTTAAAATTTCCCGAGGAGTCTTTTGAAACTCGGGCTCTGATCGACTCAGGGGCTGGAGGGAACTTCATTGCTCAGTCTCTGGTTGAGCGCCTGCAAATAACTACTCAACCTCGGGAGCCCTCCTTGCGAGTCACCTCCATTCAAGGGACTCCATTGGCCGGGAGTATCTCCTTGGTTACAGCTCCGATTTCTCTCCAGACCGGCCTATTCCACAGCGAGGTGATCTCTTTCCTGGTCTTGGAAAAGTCCGGTACATCCTATAGTTCTTGGCCTACCGTGGTTACAGCAACACTCTCCCATAATTCACTGGGACAATTTACAGATTGCTCAATGGAGTCCACAGTGCTTCCAGTCCTGCATTACTACTACTGGGAGTTCTCCCATCACTCTGGCACATGCGGGGGTCAATTCTTCCGGCGGTGTACAGTGAGTTCTCCGATGTATTTTCTAAGGAAAAGGCGGAGTTGCTGCCACAACACCGTCCCTTCGACTGTGCCATCGAGCTTCTTCCCGGTACTACACCACCCCGGGGTAGGGTGTATCCGTTATCCCAACCAGAGACTAAAGCCATGTCCGATTATATTAAGGAGAACCTCGCTAAGGGGTTTATACGTCAGTCTAAGTCTTCTGCAGGGGCAGGATTCTTTTTTGTAGCCAAAAAGGACGGATCTTTACGTCCTTGCATCGACTACCGTGGTTTAAATAGGATTACTAAAAAGAACCGCTACCCGTTACCCTTGATCCCAGAACTTTTGGACAGACTCCAGGGGGCTCGAGTTTTTACCAAACTGGACCTAAGAGGAGCCTACAATCTTGTGCGCATCCGTCCCGGGGATGAGTGGAAGACTGCTTTCAACACCCGGGACGGGCACTACGAATATCTGGTTATGCCATTCGGCTTGTGCAATGCTCCTGCCGTATTCCAGCATCTCATGAATGAGATTCTTAGGGAACTGCTAAACACTTGTGTCATTGTCTACCTGGATGATGTTCTCATATTTTCGCAAGATTTGGATTCTCATCGCCGACAGGTCCGGCAAGTTCTTCAAATTCTCCGAGACCAGCACCTTTACGCCAAACTGGAAAAAATGTCTCTTTGAGCAGGACTCTTTGCCTTTCTTAGGGTATATCGTGTCTGCCACAGGATTTCGCATGGACCCAGAGAAGGTTTCGGCCATCAAGAAGTGGCCTCAGCCTACAGGATTAAAGGCGTTGCAACGCTTTCTGGGCTTCGCCAACTTTTACAGACACTTTATTCCAGGATACTCCCGGCTGGTGGCACCTTTGACGGCCTTAACAAGGAAAGGAGCGGATGTTCGCCACTGGTCTGCAGAGGCTTGTAAAGTGTTTCAAGATTTAAAGGACACGTTTCTGTTGGATACTTGCCTACGACACCCTGATCCGTCACGTCCCTTCATAGTGGAGGTAGATGCGTCCAGTGTGTGGCGGTAGGTGCAGTACTTTCTCAGCACTCTAGTGCAGGAACTTTACTCCCATGCTCGTATTTCTCGAAGAGATTCACTCCTGCCGAAAACAATTACGGTATCGGCGATAAAGAACTTCTCGCCATCAAGTTGGCGTTTGAGGCATGGAGGCAGTGGCTAGAAGGAGCTCAGCACCCAAATCACGGTGTACACTGACCATAAGAACCTGGAGTTTCTTTCCCAAGCCCAACGCCTCAATCCCAGGCAGGCGAGATGGTCATTGTTCTTTAGTCGGTTCGATTTTATCCTCAAAGTACCGACCCCGCCACTAAGAACATCCGAGCCGATGCTCTGTCCCGTAACACCATCCTTGAGGAAAGGAGTGACTCTCCACAGTATATCATTGACCCAGCCAGGATTTCTCTTGACTGCACTAGTGTATCTCAGCAAGGACGAGTAGTAGTACCTCGACGAGACCGAAGGAAGGTTCTGGAGTGGGCTCACGACTCCCTTACAGGAGGTCATGCCGGCCGAGTAAGAACTCTCACTCCTCTTGAATCGATTCTACTGGTGGCCTCGAGTACGTCAGGACGTTCAGGAATACGTGGCATCTTGCCCAGTATGTGCCAGGCAAAAGCCACTTTCGGGTTGACCTTGGGGTCTGCTACAACCGTTACCCATTGCCACAGAACCATGGACACATATTGCCACAGACTTTGTGGTAGATCTCCCTCCTTCAGAGGGTAAGACTGTAATTTGGGTTATTGTGGACCGTTTTTCTAAAATGGTACATCTCGTACCACTGGACAAACTGCCTTCTGCACCTGAGTTAGCACAGCTGTTCGTACAACACATCTTTCGAGTCCATGGTCTTCCACAAAGTATAGTCTCTGACCGTGGACCTCAGTTTACAGCTCGCTATTGGCGAGCCCTTTGCAAACAGTTCGGGGTTCAGTTAAATTTCTCCACCGCTTTTCACCCCCAAAGTAATGGACAGACGGAAAGAATGAATCGGTCTCTCAAGTCTTTTCTCCGCAGTTTCATTTCTGAGAAAAGAGATAATTGGGTGGCGTTGTTGCCTTGGGCAGAATTTGCATATAATAACCATGAACACTCTGTCACGGGCCAATCACCTTTTCAAACGGTTTTTGGTCGTCATCTCAAACCTCCTGTCCCAGTTCCAGTGGGAGGTGGCATCTCCTGCGGCTCAGTCAGCAGCGACTCAATTTCGTCACCTATGGCAATCACTTCAGCATCGTCTTTCTTCTGCAGCACGGAAAGCACAGACAACAGCGAATCGTCATAGACGGGCTGCTCCGACACTACTACCTGGTACTAAAGTATGGTTAAGTACCAAAAATTTGCACCTTTCAGGCTACTCTCGCAAGTTGGCTCCTAAATTCTGTGGTCCATTTCCAGTGGCAGAACGTATTGGATTGGTATCCTACAGACTTCGACTGCCATCATCATTGCGCATTCACAATGTATTTCATGTGTCCCTGTTAAAACCTGTGGTCCACTCCCGTTATCATCACCTCACTCCGGATGATGTCTCAGCATCATCTCCTGGGGATCCGGTCTATCAAGTACACGAGGTACGGGACGTACGATTTCACAATCGTCGGTGGGAATATTTGCTAGCCTGGGAAGGCTGTGGTCCTGAGGAGGATTCCTGGGAACCTGCGCGGAATATCCTGGATAAGACTCTGCTGTCCCAATTTCACTTGGACAACCCTGGAAGGCCCGGTCCTTCAAAGAGGGGGCGTAAAGTGGGGGGTACTGTTACGATCCCGGTCACTAGCCTAGTGACCGGGCTCTTACCTTCCTCCGTGGCGCCGCGAACCGCCGGGTTTCTGGCCTCCAGGGCCGCATGGCAGCGGCGTCTCCTCGTGGAGACGTCGTCAGAAACTCCTCCCCCCCAGCCCTGGTACGCGCGCGCGCGAAGAGCCGTGTTTTAAGGCGTCTGCACCCGGATGTGCAGACACGCCTCTTTTGACGTCAGCTGATTGAGCAGGGGATTTAAGCCGGGACTTTTGAAGTTGCAATTCGCCTTGCAACGAGGTTTCTCTTCGGAGTGCTAGTTGCCATCGTTCATCTGCCCTGCCTGGTTCCTGACTTCAGCCTGCCTGACTCTGGTATCGTTTATCTGCCTGCCTGGTTCCTGACTTCTGCCTGCCTGACTCTGGTATCGTTTATCTGCCTGCCTGGTTCCTGACTTCTGCCTGCCTGACTCTGGTATCGTTTATCTGCCTGCCTGGTTCCTGACTTCTGCCTGCCTGACTCTGGTATCGTTTATCTGCCTGCCTGGTTCCTGACTTCTGCCTGCCTGACTCCGGTATCGTTTATCTGCCTGCCTGGTTCCTGACTTCTGCCTGCCTGACTCCGGTATCGTTTATCTGCCTGCCTGGTTCCTGACTTCTGCCTGCCTGACTCCGGTATCGTTTGCCAGCCTGGTTCCTGATCTCTGCCTGCCTGACTCCGCTCTCTGCCTGCTTGTACCCCGGTTCGTATCGCTTCCTTGGATTCTTCTGTTATCACCTAAGACCCAGCGGTCCGGGTCCCTACAGGCTCCTCCTGGGGGGATCTCGGGCTTCCAGGGCGAAGACTCCTAAGCCCTAGTGACCCGGGCCTCCACAGCTCCTCTGGAGGGGTCACGGGTTCCCAGGTGAAGATTCATCGTTTCATCTAGTCTGCCTCCCGTCCGTCTCCCTCCGGCGGTCCGGCCTAAGGATCCACTTCCGGATTGGTCAATCACAACATCCAGGGTACATAAAACCTCTGGATCTGTAACTTTACTGAATAATCAATCCAGAATCATTGTTTCCACTCCAGGGTACATAAAACCTGTGTGGATCTGTAACTTTATTGTAAAATCAGTCCAGAGTCATTGTCCCCACTCCAGGGTACATAAACCTTTGTGGTTCTGTAACTTTATTGTAAAATCAGTCCAGAATCATTGCTCCCACCTTTAGACAATTTAGGCTATTCTCTACATAACCTCGCATATATAATAATCACTATTTTGTTTTTATTTTTTATTTTTGATATTCTTTAATTTTTTTTTTCTGATTTAATTTTTCTGATTTAATTTGCAGTTTGTTTTTTATTGTTTTCCTTTTTAATATTTTTTTCACATATGTTTATTGTTTTTGTTTTTTTATTCAGTGAGTTTGATAAAATTGCATGGCGGATGGTTTTAGATTAGTTTATATTCACAACCATGTGACATATAGTCATATTTGTTTATATCGATAGCTACATAAGCGGGTTTGGACTATTTGACATTTTTTAAATAAACGGATGTTTTTTTAGGTATGATTCCTTGATTTTGGCAAAACAAGTTGGGTTATACAACGTTCTTATACATCTATAAATAACCTTTCAGATTTGACTACAACTTTTTTTATTGTGCCAAATAGGTTTTATTTTTTTATTTTTTTATTGTGCCAAATAGGTTTTATTGTGATAATTATTCTGGATATAGTAGTCAATCTGTATATTCAATACATATAACCTACAGTGCAGCACCTTATGACATCTAATACATATGCATATCACATAGTATCGTGAGATCTGGAGCAGGAAAAGGAGGTATAAAACCACTTACTAGACTGTCTGATTCACCTTTGCGTTAATCCATGCTGAGCATTTATTTGGTGAGTTTCTCTTTAGTTTTTCTCAATATACACAATCTGCTACAGCTCTCCCTAAGTGAATTGGTATATATAGTTAGAATTGCATCTTTACCATCTCGTTTTGTAATTTTTTATACTGTGGTTTATTAGAACGCCGATTTTTGGCGCCATATTTGCAATGTCGGCAACTGAGTGAAGTCATAGTAGTTTCTAAGTACACCCGATTAGTAAACTCATTACAGTATCTATGGGTTCATATTAGTTACGGATACAGTTTAAATTGATTAAAGTGCTTATGGGTTTACATTATTTATAGATACACTTTTAGTTTAGTTGCTTGTACCGATTATATTTAATTGTTCACAGTTTCCCAAGTAAATCAGCATATACAGTTAAATCTATATCATGATTGTTATTTATTTATTTATTTAGAATTTTTATATACCGACATTCTCGATAGACTATCTTGTTCACTCTTTACATTAATCCATGCCGAGCCTCTATTCGGTGAGCTCCTCTTGTGTTTGTATTTTTTCAATACATACAGCCAATCAAAGCTTTCTTTAAGTGAAATTGTTATATACAGTTAGAATTGTGCTGTTACCGACTTGTGATGTGTTCTTTGGACTGGCCCAAATTTGCGATATTGGCAACTGTGCAAAATTACAGTAGTTCCCAAGCTCACCCGATTGAAAAATTCATTGAAGTATCTATGGGTTTATATTATTTGTAGATACATTCTCAGGTTAGGGGTTTACACCGATTATATTTAATTGATTACAGTTCTCTAAATAAATCGGCATATACAATTTAATTTATGTTATGATTGCTCTGCTATGAGTTTATTCTAACTCGGTTTTTATTAGATGCCGACATTGGCGCCAAATTTGTGTAGTCTGTGACCGTAACAAACATCACGTCTGCTCACCAGATCTTTTGATCAGACAGTCTTCATATTTACGTTTCTTGAGTTCATTCAAGGATCTATTTTTAAAAAAATTTTTTTTATATAATATATAAATTCAGGTGTTAGAATTTATTTATTAATTTTTCCTACAGGTAAGAACATAAGAACATAAGAAAATGCCATACTGGGTCAGACCAAGGGTCCATCAAGCCCAGCATCCTGTTTCCAACAGTGGCCAATCCAGGCCATAAGAACCTGGCAAGTACCCAAAAACTAAGTCTATTCCATGTAACCATTGCTAATGGCAGTGGCTAATCATTCAGTATATGGTTGTACACTATATAACCCTCTTTTATCTTTGAAGGTATACAGTTTTCTTACTTTTAAAGATCTCCTTTAAAAGGACCTGATTTGAATATTATTTCAAAGAAACCTGCTGTGTTATCCCTTTTGACTTCGTTACATGATAACTTTGTGATGCTTTAAGCCAATTCGAGTGGCTTATGAGGTATCCTTATTTTCATTTTTCACACATTGTTTGAAAAATTAATTATTCTAGTACCATCCACACACTATATTAATCCAAACCTTAATACAAGTTATTTTCGGTTTTTTCCTTATCGTTTTTTAGAGGTTGTTTTATTTATTTCTATTTATTTCTATTTATTTTTAATCTTGTCTATACGTGCACACCACTGTGTTCATATCTCCAATTCAAGTGTATGCCTATGTAATTAGCACACACATATATCACATTTGCCAAAACAGACTACTGCAACTCCCTGCTCCTCGGCCTTCCTAACAACGCCATTCATCCCATTCAAATTCTGCAAAACACAACAGCCCGAATCTTGACCAACCTACGCAAACATGACCATATTACACCTGTTCTAAAAGACCTACATTGGCTCCCAATAGCATCCCGTATACAATATAAGGCGCTCTCTCTCATCCACAAGGCTTTATACAATCCTGAAATGAACTGGTTCAATGAATCCTTCCGCTTACACCAGTCCAATAAGCCTACCAGACATGCACATCTCGCAACCATGCCTATCCCCTCTCCCAAACTCCACAAACTTACCTCCACAAGAGCCCGTGCACTATCCATCGCCGGGCCGACCCTTTGGAACACAATGCCAGTTGAACTACGGCAAGAGGAATGCCTGAAATCCTTCAAGCGGAAGCTTAAGACCTGGCTATTTGCCAAGCATACACCTAATCTCCACTCTGCCTTTCCACGGCCCCCCTTTCGGTACCCCACTTTTGCCCACATCCTTCTTCTTTCCGCCCCCTTCTCCCCTTTTCCTCCCCCCTCTGCTCTCCACTCCCCCCCCCCCCCCCTAATATTCCTAAATCCCTTTTCTCTCAGTTCTCTCTGTACATATGTATATAATTGCAATTCTTGTTTAATATTTAATGCAATTTATCCCATGTTCTCTTACCCCTTTATTCCCTTGTTAACATGTTTTATCTGTTCCATGTAAAGCGCCTTGCATGGCGTATATTTGCGTTACACTGTGAACCGATGTGATATCCTGGATGAATGTCGGTATATAAAAATTTTAAATAAATAAATAAATAAATCTATGACGTTTACATTATTGTGATACACTATATTGTGCTAACAGTTGTCAAGCTGTTCACTAGAGTGGAGCTTTTTTGTATTGATACTAAGATCCATTTTATTCGATTTGGTGTATTATGTACTTTTATATGATGTATTATTATTTATTTAATTTTATTTATATAATTTATATAGGCGTGATGTACAGTTTATCTGTTGTCTCATTTTTATATGTATGTGTGTCATTTTATTTGTTTATATTAGCCCCTGAGGCAGCTCTTTGAGCGAAACTCGGCCAGAGTCGGGCAAGCTTCAATAAAACCTTGTTTTACACCGATCCATCCACGTGTTTTTATTTCTATAACTTTACTGAAAAATCAATCCAGAATCATTGTTCCCACTCCAGGGTACATAAAACCTGTGTGGATCTGTAACTTTACTGTAAAATCAGTCCAGAATCATTGTTCCCACTCCAGGATACATAAAACCTGTGTGGATCTGTAACTTTATTGTAAAATCAGTCAGAGCCATTGTTCCCACTCCAGGGTACATAAAACCTGTGTGGATCTGTAACTTTACTGTAAATTCAATCTAGAGTCATTGCTCTCACTCCAGGGTACATAAAACATGTGTGGATCTGTAACTTTACTGTAAATTCAATCCAGAGTCATTGTCCCCACTCCAGGGTACATAAAACCTGTGTGGATCTGTAACTTTACTTAAATTCAATCTAGAGTCATTGCTCCCACTCCAGGGTACATAAAACCCGTGTGGATCTGTAACTTTACTGTAAAATCAATCCAGAGTCATTGTTCCCACTCCAGGGTACATAAAACCTGTGTGGATCTGTAACTTTACTGTAAAATCAATCCAGAATCATTGTCCCCACTCCAGGGTACATAAAACCTGTGTGGATCTGTAACTTTACTGTAAAATCAGTCAGAGCCATTGTTCCCACTCCAGGGTACATAAAACCTGTGTGGATTTGTAACTTACTGTAAAATCAGTCCAGAGTCATTGTTCCCACTCCAGGGTACATAAAACCTGTGTGGATCTGTAACTTTACTGTAAATTCAATCCAGAGTCATTGCTCCCACTCCAGGGTACATAAAACCTGTGTGGATCTGTAACTTTACTGTAAAATCAATCCAGAGTCATTGTTCCCACTCCAGGGTACATAAACCTGTGTGGATCTGTAACTTTACTGTAAAATCAGTCAGAGCCATTGTTCCCACTCCAGGGTACATAAAACCTGTGTGGATCTGTAAGTTTACTGTAAAATCAGTCCAGAGTCATTGTTCCCACTCCAGGGTACATAAAACCTGTTTGGATCTGTAACTTTACTGTAAAATCAATCCAGAGTCATTGTTCCCACTCCAGGGTACATAAAACCTGCGTGGATCTGTAACTTTACTGTAAAATCAATCCAGAGTCATTGTTCCCACTCCAGGGTAAATAAAACCTGTGTGGATCTGTAACTTTACTGTAAAATCAGTCAGAGCCATTGTTCCCACTCCAGGGTAAATAAAACCTGTGTGGATCTGTAACTTTACTGTAAATCAGTCCAGAATCATTGCTCCCACTCCAGGGTACATAAAACCTCTGGATCTGTTGACTACCACTGACTCTATTAGTATTGGGACCATGTCCACGGGCGAGTGCCTTGTATCCCATGATCCTATGTATGTCTGTTCCTGTGCAGCATGAGCACATTTGTATCTCCCAAATGGAACTGTACTCTCTTTTCTTTGTGGTTCTCTAAAAAAGCAGGAGCTGTGGCATTGTCCTGTTCATCACCAGAATTATCAAATGAAGCAGAAGAAAAATCGGAAGAATCAAAAATAGCTTTTGTGGAGCGTCCATCCAAGGATACACTGCCCCTAGTTTGTAATCATTGGCATCCCTTAAAAACTTCTTATGTTTTGCCGATTTAAATTTTTCTGTGAAGGAAGCCATAGTAGATTGAAATTCTTTAAGAGAAGCATCATAAGCTTCCATACTTGAACTCCCTTTCAAGGAAGTCAAGATGTCATCTGTCTCCTTAATACTCTCTTAGTTACTCTTGCTTGCTCAATGTTGTTCCATTTCTGTAAAAATTCTTTATCTTCTGCATAAAGATGTGGCTCTTTAAATATATGGAGTCCTCATGGAATCTGTCATGCTCTAATGTATTCGACCAATGTACTCAAATGTAAATCGGTACGAATCAATTTTTTATTTAAACGTAACACATTTGTGCAAGCTTTGGAATCATTCACTATAGTAAAGTCAGAAAAAAGTGGTGGAGCTTGCAACACTTTACGCACATGTGTTGCAGAGAAGCTAAAACCATTCTCCCAACTTTCAGAAAATGTCATGTCGCGCAACCGCTGCTCAACAATGCAGAGGTACAGTAATAGAAAATGCAGCAACTTCTTCTAATATTGCATGATAAACAGCAGAAACAAGAAGAAGTATAACTCAAGTATCTTATTTATCTAACCTTTATCACAAAATAACCTAAATCTAAGTCACAGCATCAGAAAATAAGTGTTAAAATTCAAGAACCCACCTCTTGCCTCACAATGGGCTGCAGACGGTGTCAGAAGCAACACCGATGAATCAATCATATGCTGATAGGCATAGAAATACTATATCCCCATCCAAGATGGCGATGTAGCTGCACCACAGAAGCGTCGCTGCTCACTTTTGGTTTGAAAATTTATTTCCTCGATTGTAAAATGCCGCATTCGGTCCGGAAAAAGAAGGGCTAAAGACAGGGATTCGGCAGAGAACCCTCCAGGAACCCCGAAAGCCGGACCGATGGACGCCCATGTGGTGTTTGGACTTACCATGCCGGGAGGACGTCCGCAGGAGTTGGTTCAGGAGAGCCCGAGTACAGCAGAGCCGCTCCGGGACCTAGAGACCCTCAATGTCCCCGGTAATTGGAACACCGCCAGTGAACCCCGCGGAGGTCAGGGAGGCTCATCGGGAGTCGACTCCGACGCGACCCGATGATGTCACCGAACCCGGATGTGTGGGGGGAGAGTTAACAGCAGATGCCGCGATGGATCCCGAGGTTATCGGAGGAGCTGAGCGGATTTCAGCGCGAGGAGAGAAGAAAACATCGAGGGGCAATAATGTGGAGAAAGAAATGGAACCATGAAGAATCTTATTCCATTGGTGAGACCTTCTGATATAACTTTAGGTACAATTTGGGAAACTTAGTAGTTTTGAATGAGAATATTTTTCTTCAGTTAAATCCTGTAGTATCTAAATTGGAAGTTTTGGACATGCAAGTTAAAGTTTTACAAGAAGAAAAGGTGAAACAAACAACGTGTAATGGACTCGGTGCAACACAATATTGGGAATTTAAAAGATTTGTATTTAAATCTGATTAAAGAAAATCAAGTGTTAGATAAAAAGACTTCAGAATATGGAAAATCAAGCACGGGGGAAAACTCTAAGATTGATTAACTTTCCAAGAGTTCCTTTGGTCTCAGCAAGAGATATGTGGGTGAAATATGCACGAGAAATATTGAAATTTACAGAACAGACAATGCCTCCTTTAACAAAAATTCATTATGTGATACCTTGGAAGGCAAAACCTGCTGAAGGCCAGGAGTTTCGAGTTTTGTCCCCTTTGGATATCTCGGAGTTGCTTGAAACATCGGATACAAATTTGGCCCAACCTGCAACATTAATTGTTTCTTTCCTGTTGGATTCAGATAGGGATCTTGTGATGAAAATGTATTTTAGAAATATAAAAGAATTATTTCTTCAAATGAAAGTTCAAATATTTCCTGATGTCACGAATAAAACACAGGAAAGAAGGGAACAATTTTTGTTAATGAGACCTCAGGTATTAATTAAGGGAGCAAACTTTAAGTTAAAATTCCTATGCAAATGTAATATAAGATACCAGGAAGTTAACTTTACATTTTATGATCCATCTCAAATGCTAAAATTTATATCAGATAGAGTGACTCCCAATACAGAAATAATTGGCCCCGATGTATCTCCACCTCAGTAAGCTATACAGTTCTATTTAATTTAGTAAGTCCAACTACTATTTTCTTCTGTAATGTTATATTATGATTTTGCTCTCATGAGAATTGGATCCTCCTGTGTTGAGAACTACGTTGATAGCCAATAATTTGGATGGAATATATATTTGTTTTGTCATAATAATGATATTTGTGGAGAGGATAATATTTTCCTGTTCAGTCAAGTTTATATTGATTGTTAAATGTAATAATATCATAAAGAAAAAATTAAAAAAAAGAAAAAAAAAAGAAATACTATATCCCCAAAAAGAAAAAAAATGTATACTTAGCTGAACAAGATAGGCTGACACTGTCTATACTCATTTCACATAATTGCAAAACCAAAACATAACCCTACGGATCGCAATACTCTTTTAAACTATCATAGTTGCCATCCCCAAAGACTGTGAGATAATTTATCAATTGGGCAATATTTTCGGCTATGGAAAATATATTCTTCTCTTTCAGACTTTAAGCATCAAGCTTCTGAGATGACAGCACTTTTTGTCCATTGCATGTTATTAATAGAGCATATAAGAGCGCACTGTGGATCAATCACGACCTGTTACTAAGACTGAAGTAATAAAGCAAGACAAACGATTGGTTTGTGTGCTGCCATTTTCCCCGCAGATATATATAGAGTTCAAAACTAAAATAAGAAATACTGGCACGTGTTACAGTTGGACCCGTTGTTTTGTGAGAGACCTATTTTTGCGTTCACTAGGGGACAAAATATCCGTGATTGTGGTGCATTCTGTTTTTAAAAATAGCCACCCCTCCCTTGATGGTGATGTCACACGCACTGGGCACCAGTCTGCCTTCAGTCTTCTGATGAAGATTTTCTTCCTTTTAAAAAAATTGGCAAAATGAAAGCTTGCACATGCTACTTCTTGCTTCTCCGATGGAGCTGTATACATCATGTGGTGAACTTGTCATCTTATTTATATAGGTAAAACCACTAGACAAGTGAGCACCAGGATGATTGAACATCGCTTTGATGAGCCAAGGAATCGAGGCTCCCTTAGCGACACATAGCTTATTGAAGCAACATATCCCAGGATTTACCCCTCACTTCCCCCCACAGCTAAGGATCCTCCCAGGCTTTACCCCTTACTCCCCCTCTCTTTAGTTATTCAGACCTTCTGGAATTCTGTTATTGCTTTGCCTTTACCAACTCCACTCAGTGATCATTACAGGCATCACCTTTTCCATAAAGAAATATTTTCTGATATGATGAGTCTCCCAACAAGGAGCTAGTTTATTGTTGTAAATTAAACCTTATGGAGAGCATTCAGGGTGAGGGAGACTGCCTAACCTTTACTTGAGTATCTCTGATTGGTTGGTGGAATTAAAGGGTAGCATGGATATCAAATACGGCTATGATTCATTTGGAAGATATGATATACTGAATGGCCACTAGATGGCATTCTTGCTCATAAATGTACAACGAGTTTGCTCTGCATCATGGTGAAAGGGGGATAATTAGACTATGGGGAATATTCTCTTTTAAGAAGGTTTGGCAGGAAAGTCCCATAGAGAAAGTACTGCATTCAGTAAAAAGGAGCTGATTGAGGATTTGACGGGAGTCTCTCTTAGGAGTTAGCCCTCTAGGTATTTCTCTTCAAGGGGAAACAATCAGGGACCCAACCTGAGTCCCAGTGATAGGAGGGGGGTCTGACAATCTGGGACACTGAGCAAGTCCTACACTTTTGATCAGAAGGGGCAGAAGAAACTTCTTAAGCGTTATAGAGTTTCTGTGGACATCGGAGAGAATTACTAAGCATCCAGTGAGTAAGGACTGAAGTACTAAAGGTGGAAGAAATTGATGTTAAGACTTGAAAAGCACAGTCTGATGTGAAAGAGAGGGTGTTGTGTGTGGAAATTGTGCCCTTGGAGTGTGCATTGAAATATAGGAGGGAAGAGTGGGGAAAAGATTGTATAAGAAGTTCTCCAAATCAAAGGGAAGATGTATTTCAGGGTTTCTCAAACTATGGCTTGAGACCCCCAAATGGGGTCTCAAAACCTTCAGCTGGGGTCACACATGCTCCAACTGGCAGCATTCTTCAGGCACCAGTAGCAGCATTGGTGTAGATGTGTGCATAGGGCCTACACAAGGAGAGATTGGGGTCACTACAGGGCCTGCAAGCTTGCACTGGCTCACAGGCCCCATGGCTGACTGCTATAACTTGATGACTGTCACTTACTCTGCCTGTACTATTGCAATGTGTGGTTTTTGTAAAGTAATAATTTTGCAATTAGCACCGTGTGTTCATAAAATTATACTCTTTGTGAAATACACAAAGAATGTATGTAAATATGAATGAGACGTATAAATGTGCATAAGAATTCAGTGGTGGGAACAAAGAGTAGGGGTGGGTGGAGGTAGATTTGTCTCTCCCAATGGAATAGGCCTTCTGCTGGGCCCCTGTACAAGACCTTGGGAGCAGGAGATTGAAGGTTTAAGAGTAGCCAACTCTGGTCCTCAAGAGCCACAAACCAGATTCTGGTTTTCAGATTTCCATAATGCATGAGATAGATTTCTACACAGTGGAGACAGTGCATGCATATCTAGCCGGGCACATCCAAGATCTTGCCTAAAATATTTGAAAGTAACATGCCACTTATTATGGGTCAGGAGAAATCCACTTTTTTTTCTAAAACTTGACTGTATCAGTTCCAATTTCATGTCAAGAGGAAGAATATTCCCCAGTGAAGGAGCATTGGTTGAAATGCAGATGGCTTCTGTTACATAGGAGGACAGAATTGGCAGAGATGCCACAGCTGGCTGGATCAGAGACCAGAAAGATAATAGGCCAGATTGACAAATTAAAGAGTAGCAAGTCACCTGGACCGGATGGTATGCATCTTAAGGTACTTAAGGAACTAAAAAATGAAATTTCTGATCTATTAGTTAAAATTTGTAACCTATTATTAAAATCATCCATTGTATCTGGAGGATGCCCAATGTAACCCCAATACTTAAAAAGAGCTCCAGGGACGATTCAGGAAACCAGTGAGCCTGACTTCAGTGCCAGAAAAAAATAGAGGAAAACTATTCCAAAGATCAAGATTGTAGAGCATATAGAAAGACATGATGGAGCACAGTCAACATGGATTTACACAAGGGAAGTCTTGCCTAACAAATCTTCTTCATTATTTTGAAGGGGTTAATAAACATGTGGATAAAGGTGAACCGGTAGATGTAGTGTATTTGGATTTCAGAAGTGTGGCAAAATAGTCAGACAGATGATGAAATGCTAAGAGAAATCAGGGAAGCAGTGCAGTAATAATGGGAGATTTCAATTACCCCAATATTGGCTGGGTAAATGTAACACCAGGACTTGTTAGACACCAAATTTCCTGGATGTAATAAATGATGCTTCATAGAGCAATTGGTTCAGGAAACCAACAAGAGAGGGAGCTATTTTAGATTTAATTCTTAGTGGAGCACAGGATTTGGTGAGAGCGGTAACGATGGTGGGGCCACTTGGCAACAGTGATCATAACATGATCAAATTTAAACTAATAACTGGAAGGGGGACAATAAGTAAATCTGCAGCTCTAACACTAAACTTTCAAAAGGGAAACTTTGACAAAATGAGGAAAATAGAAAATAACTGAAAGGTGCAGCTGCAAAGGTTAAAAGTGTTCAACAGGCTTGGACATTGTTTAAAAATATAATCCTAGAGGCGCAGTCCATATGTATTCCACGCATTAAGAAAGGTGGAAGGAC
Organism: Rhinatrema bivittatum; assembly: GCF_901001135.1. Taxonomy (NCBI): domain Eukaryota; kingdom Metazoa; phylum Chordata; class Amphibia; order Gymnophiona; family Rhinatrematidae; genus Rhinatrema; species Rhinatrema bivittatum. The sequence continues at coordinate 5,981,447 of NC_042619.1, read as the reverse complement.
AGCAAAATGATTACCATCATGGTCAAAAGACGAGGTGAAAGAGGGCTATTTTAGCCAAAAAAAATCCTTCAAAAATTGGAAGAATGATCCATCTGAAGAAGAAAATAGGATAAAACATAAGCAAGGTCAAGTTAAGTGTAAAACATTGATAAGACAGGCGAAGAGAGAATTTGAATTGAAGTTG